>NC_091750.1:72514761-72597261 GCF_043380555.1 Nothobranchius furzeri | reverse complement strand
ACATCGTCTTCCGCCGCATCTTCCACTGCGTCTTCGGGTTGTGTCTCCTCCGGGTCTGACTTGGGCCCGGCCTCTGGCTCTGCTGACTCGAGCATGTTCACAGCTGTCGGACGGCTGCCCGAGCAGCCCGACAGAAACTTCTGTAAAGCCCCCCGCTGTCTCTTCTTTAGTTCCTCTTCATTTTTTTTTTTTTTACGTTTTGCCACACCCGAAAGCATCGTGAAAGTTAGCCTACTCAAAAACACCTGCTAGCTTTGTTGTGTCCCGCTCTAACTCTGACCGCTTCTCTGACGTCCTTCATTGGGTGGCGCCTTAACCCTCTGGGGTCCAGGGTGTAATTTGCAGTGAGTTTTCCTTTGTATTTCCAAAATAAAAACCATAACCACTGCCTTATGTGGTATCAATCTTTTCAGCACAACCTGGACTTTATGAATGTATACCTATTTTTTATATTTGGACATAAAGGGGTTGCGTATTAGACCTTAAATCACTCAAAAACATAAAATCTGAATAGGAAAAAAGTTGTTTATTTTACTGTGAAACCAACAAACATTTATGACAAATGTTTTTTATCATTTAGACTGGTAATCTAGACTGTACATTTATAAAAATATGACTAAATATAGCAAATAACTAATTAAAAAAAGTTATTAGCTCTCTGGGATCCAGAGTGTAAATCACCGTTTTTGACTCATTTTGGTTTTTCTTTTGTATTTTCTAATAAAAACAATAAATATTGCCTTATGGAGTATCATTAATTTCAGGACAACCTGGACTATCTGAATTTATACTTATTTTATTAATTTGGCAATAATATACATGGATTTTGGAGAGAGAAGAGTGGCTCCGTCTCACGCCGAGATCTGACAGCTGCGCGGCGCCGCCCACTCCTCTTGTTGGATCTCCGAGGAGCTGGATCTCTGCCTTCATCCTCTACCTCATCATGACCCAAGTCTTCTATGAGGAAGGATGGATCTGCCACATCATCATCAACATCCTCGCTATTTGCCCCAGACTCCGGCTGCGAGTCTCCGTCCACTTCCTCTGCTTCCAGTTCAAAAAACAGCCGTACTATCTGAACTGCCTGGTGGACATTTATCCTTCTCATCATCCTTTATATAAGCCTAATAAAAGCCTACTAAACTGCAGAGACAATATATCTGTCCGGATCGCTCCAAAATACAAAGTTTACTGTCAATATCTGTCTAATTGTTTGTTGTTACTCCGGTCGCGCCACTCCTTTCCCTGCGAAGCGGCTCCTTTTTGCGCACCTCTCTTTACTCGTTCAGCCTTCCTTTCTCTCTCTCAGCTACATAATGATGCTTTTTGTCAACTGAATATGTGAGACTTCCACCAACAGCAAAAGGATCTCGTGTTTTTGTGGGTTTTTAATGTTCACACAAGCACATTCCCGCTCACAGATTACTAAACTGCTGTTTTGACAAGTTATCAGATTGTCTAAAAATAGGTCATTTTTTAGTTTAGTATAGCTCCGCTTTTACGTTGCCTATTAACAAAATTTAAAAACTGGGGTGTAGTTTATAATCTGCTTTTTAAAGCCGAATTGAAACCGAAACTCAGGGAGGCGGAGTCTTGCTGCTACAGCGTCCCAAATCAGACCTGTTCAAAAGACGCGTATACTCGTCCGTGGACCCCAGAGGTTTAATGTGACGTAGCCAATGAAACGGTCTGTGGTTAAGATAAACATTGTCACTATTTTTAGTTAATTAATAAATATTGAAACAAATTGTAGATAGGAGTCCTAGCTACAAATTCTATCATAGGACATTTGTACATTTAATTTTTAATTAATTTATTTATAATTTTGTTCCTCTGTCTGGGCCCCATCCAGCCAATCAGGCCCTAGGCACGTGCCTACTTTGCCTTTGCGTTAATCCGGCTCTGATGGCTGTGAAACTGAGCACCATTCACCTGTGGACAGGTGGTTACTGAGCGAGGACAGCTAGGCTAATTACCAGGATCAACTACAGGTGAGAATAAAGTTGATTTTCACAGAAATAAAAGATAATAAAGAATGGTCGAAGCATGGTTTGGATGTAACTGCAGCTGTAGAAACAGCTTTAGACGCTCCCAGGTGTGTTCCATTCACAGGTGGAGGATGGACATACTTCACCCAGGTAAATGTTTCCTGCCTGAAGAGGAGGAGCCAAGCGAATGTGGCCGCGTATGGATACTCCACATGCTGCTGAGGCTCCTGTCAGAACAAGTAAGTAAGTAAGTAAAAGTTTATTTATAGAGCGCCTTTCACAGATATAAATCACAAAGCGCTGTACAACATGATAAAGATCAGGGCAAATACCTCAAACCAATAAAAATATCAGAAAAACAATAGCAGTGATAAAGTAGAAAATAAAATCATGAGTATAAACAAAGTGAAGGTGTGAACCCGAACAAAGCCATCATTCTGAAACATTTAGGGAGGGAACGTCTGGATGAAAAGGTGAGTTTTTAGATGATTTTTAAAGACCTCTACAGTGTTAGAGACGGAGATTTGAAGGCAGACTGTTCCAAAGTCTGGGTGCAAAAGTCTGAAAGGCCCTGTCCCCTTTGGTTTTCAGTCTGGTTCGAGGAACAGCCAGGAGGTTTTCAGATGTGGATCTAAGGTTCCGAGAGGTGGCGTGTGGGGATAAAAGCTCAGATAGGAAGCTTGGAGCCTGGTTGTTAAGAGCTCTATAGGTCAGGACTAAAACTTTAAACTGAATTCTATATTCTACCGGGAGCCAGTGGAGGGACTGTAAAACTGGAGTGATGTGAGCTCGTCTGCTGGATTTGGTTAGGAGTCACACATTTCTTCACTTATCTGCAGAGTTTATATCAAAAGTTCTATATTTACTGTTCTTACTGCATATAGTAAGAGCTGATCTGGCGCTTGTGAGCTGTATTATTAATAATAAAATCTAAACATGAATCCATAATTTGCTGTGATTCTTCTTCACACAACTAACATTCATTCAGGACTGACGGTTGGATGATTTAATCTCAGGTTTGAGACAAACTCTAGGAAGTCAGAGTAATAATCTGGTGCTGGGCTCCTCCTCTGAACATTCTGACTGTTTATAAAAACATAACTGCTGGGATCCATCTTAAATTCATGAGAACTTCTGCTAACGTGACATATTTTAGAGTAAAAACAAAAAGCAGAGTCAGTTTAGTGAATTCTCAGCCATTAACAGGATGAAAAGATGAGACCGTTGGTAAAATCCCATCAGACGATCACAAAGTGGCTCCTGGACCCGTGGAAATGTTCCATTTTCCCCACAACAAGACTAAAGAAGCGTCCAGAAACAAGTTCCTCTCTGACACCGTCTCTCTCCTCCTGGGAAATGTCATCATTCCTGGTTCCAGAAATAGATTACAGGCCATTACTGCAGCAGATGGAACGGAGGAAATTGCAGCAACTTCTGGAAACAGAAAGTCATTTGGTACAAATGCAGTTATTGATATGATCAGACCTCACGAGGTCTGTCAAGTGTTATGGCCGACGTGTTCTGACAAATGCTCCGTTTCCGTTTCCAGTTGGGTTAATGCCGCTCTAATGAAGGCAACCAATTTCCACCAAATTAAAATTCACTTGCAGGAGGCTTAAGTGCATGTGGCAGATCCGTTTTCATAAGCCGGGCCGGGCTCCGGGGCAGCGCTCCAGGCGTTACTCTGCTTGTAATAACTGAATTAAAGTTTTATTAGAAGCAGCTAATTTCAACTGAAGGAAATTACTCTGACAAGTGGCGCGGGTTTTAAGGAACAGAAGCAGAGCAGCCAGATTAAAGAGGCTTTTCTCAGCTTGACGAGTTCATGAACAGAAGTTTAAATTATGGGATGTAAAGAGATTCATGTATCTGATAAAGCAATTCTAAACAAAAGGTGCAGGAAATGATCTATATCATGCTTATGAAGCTCTAAAACTTTACATATTTACTCATTTCAAGTATAATTATTCTTCCTATTGAGTTTCTAAATAAATCACATAACCAAGAAGATAATTGGACCCATTTCTGGTTTTTGCTACACAATTTTTCAATTTGAATCTTATACGAATGAGTTTGTGTCTGAAACAAGAAAATGTGACATCAAATCATCCCTAAAGAGGAATTTTTCACTAAAATGTTTTATTTTGCTTTTATTGTTTAAAGAGGCTGGATTCTAGTTGTAAATTTTAAGTATGTTATTTTTAGTGAAAACGCAACTCTTAATTTAAAACTTAATATTAAAAACAGTGCTAGTACGTTTCAGAAGCTAACTGTTAGCATTAGCAACTCCACCACACAGCAGAACTCCTCCAGGCGTGTGTTGTTGAGATACAACATCAGCGTTGCAGAGCAAACAGAGTCAGTGGTAGAGTTGTGTTGCTGTTAGCCAATCAGAGGAGAGATGTCCAGATATCAGGAGATAAGACTCAAAAGTCCTGTCGTCTGAAGCTCCTTTCCCCTCCAGCTGAGTTTAGGGTTGTCACGGTAACCGGTATAGCGGTAAACCCCGGTAAAAAAGTTGACAATAAAAATAACCGTCCAGTTTTTAAAAAACTATATTATCTCGGTGGGTTTACCGTGGCCGCGGTTTCGGCGCGATGACCCTTACCAGCCACCGTCGCTTCAGCTGAAGTTCCCGCTGCGCGCACACGCACTTTTTAGTTTGCAACGGCACCAAAACTTTGAAGCTGAAATAATGGCCGAAGGAGGAGACGGCAGCGCCCAGGACATCCATCCGCCCTCAAAGAAGACTAAATCGGAAGTATGGGCATATTTGGGATTTCTGAAAAATGCTGAGGGACAGTTAATAGAAGACTGCTATCCCGTTTGCAGAACGTGCAGGAAACAAGTGTCTGCAAAAGGCAGCAACACTTCGAATCTAATGGCACATCTGTGTGACGATCACCCACGTCTCTACAGCCAGTGCAAGGTAGGTTAACATTAGCATTTTAGCTTAAATGCATGACGTGAGGACTTTTGGTTGAGGGAGAATGCAACGAGTCACTATATGCTGCAGCCGCATTGTCCTCTGCCAGCATTTAAACCGTGTCACGGACACCCTGTTGCTGGATGAAGCATCTTATTTGTTGATGATGAAGAGAAATATACAATTAGTTCCTTGTCATTGATTTGTTTACTTATTCAATGCCATTTATACTTGAACATTTGGATTTGATTACATAGTGTAGTAGTTATTTTAGTAATTTGTTTAAAGTGGATATTTATTTTAAATACATATTTTTTAAGGTTGACTTGTACAGTGCTCAAGTCAAGTGTGGACTGGAGTTTTAGATTTTCATTTTGATAATGAAGAAAACAAGTATATAATAAAACAAGTGGTGTTTCTTTGATTTGTTTACATATTGTATGGATTGTTTGGATTTGTATAATTTAAACCTGCACTGACTACTGTAACATGTTCCAGAAAAATAAGCTATTTGTTCCTTTACTTGTGAAAAGTTGCACTTTTGCTAAGGCTTTGTGTTATTTTAGGTTTAATAAACACTGTTAAACATTTTCAAAACTATTTCAGTTTGTGTAGAACAGGACTATCAATGCTTTCTGAACATATGCAACACCGTTTAAAAAATACCGCGATAATACCGAAAACCGTGATAATTTTGGTCACAATAACCGTGAGGTTAAATTTTCATACCGTGACAACCCTAGCTGAGTTCTCTCTGCTGAAACAGGCCCACAGGAGCCCCCCCACCCCCCACCCCCACCCCCCGAGTACGACTTACAAGGCATTCATTCCTCCTGCAGACCACAACACCCACAGTGAAAATTTGAGCAAAAGACATCTTGAAATATTGTTATGAACATTTTCCAAGAGTACCTGGCTGCAGCAAAATGGCAGCTGTAGGAAAGCTCTAGTCGCCATTTTCTTACCGGAAGTTCTTGTTTGAACCCGGAAGTCAGGTGACCCCTCTCCCCGATTTTTATTTTTTATTATTTTTTTTTTTTACGTATTCTAAAATTACGTGTGGGCGTTTCACCGAAAACTACGTAACCTCCACTGGAAGTTATTGTTTTACCCCAAAAGTCGCATTATATTCCTCAAATTTTTTATTTTATTTATCTACTTATTTATTTTTTACCGTGTCCTGTCTGGCTGTGAGGCAAGCAGAAATGATGTCTGAATGCTGGTGACAAGCCTTACAGATTTTCTCTCAGGTGGAGCATCAAAGTTTACTTTTAACGTCACGCCTGATACTTAAAACTTTATTGTTACTGTTGTTGAATGCATTGTAATTCCGACCAGACACGGAGACAGAGGTGAAAGAGAAAGGAAAAGAAAAGGTGAGGGGGGGGGGGGGGGGGTCCACAAAAATAAACAATGAACAAAAGTCTGCTTCTAGACCTGCAGAAAAAGACAAAAAAAAGCAAAAGGACAAAAAAGGGACAAAACAACAACAATACAAGATCTAGCTATCACTGCGTCAACTTGATGAAAAAAATATATAATCAACATTGCTTAACTGAAGAATCACGATAATAAATCACAGTGCATTAAGTGCCCACCATAGTCTTAAGACCTGTGTTTAACATGCCCAAGCCCATACTTTTGAGAGCACCATGTGAGCACCTGTGTGTGTACACGCGCTTGTATATGTAAGGTTTCTCTATAGGTGCGTCCAATAGAGAGTGTGAGGGACCACAGATCCGCCCCCCAAAGATGCGCAGGAGACGGGGGGAGCTCCAAGTCCCAGAGATCCAGGCGCTGCCCCAGAACACAGGAACCCCAAGGAGACTGCAACCAGAAAGGCCCCCGCCCCCCTCGAGAGGCACTGAGGATCGCCCCGGGGGGCCACAACCAGCAGCCGGCAGAGTCCCGCGAGATATCAGCGGCAAGCCCACAGGCCCGCCCGCAGCCTCCCACCCCCTAGCCGGCCGAGCCCGGGACCTAGCGACCCGGGACACAGGGGCGACCACCCCCGCCGGGGACCCAGCAGAGCCCAGGGACCCAGACTCCACCAGGCAGCCACCGGGATCTATCAGGCAGATGCCAAAATCTTAACCCCCAGAACCGGTTGCCACAAACACTCAGGCAGACCATGGCACAACCCCTCACACCAGGTGTGGCAGGGGGAGGGGGGACAAAGATCTATATCATCAAGAGAAGTTCCAGGAGAGGGGAGGAGTCAAAGGCCCCACCTGACATATACAGTCATACACAAACACAGTCACACACCCCCTCCCTCTTGCTCACACATGCACATACAACCCAAGACTTACAAAAATGCACTCCAGACACCCACTCATGCTCCCCATACACACGCTATTCACTCTGGTCCCGGTACTGCTGCACATTGGGTACAACCATCACCGGTAACCAGAGTTTGACCCTTTCTGCTGGGGTGCTGATGAGCAGGCTCCCCCGCCCAACGCTGAGCACAGCAACCCACCACCCCAGACCCCAACCAGACGGCCAGATCTCCCTCCTAGCCTCAAGCCCCAGGAAGCCTAGCAACAACAGAGGTATGCTAAGACCCCTAGTCTCCCTCCGCCTGCTCCAGTATAGTGTTGTGTGATCATGAGGTGTATTCCATGGCTGTGGTGAGTGGGCAGTGCGGGCATCATCCGGCCTATGCCAGCTGATGCCACCGCACCACCCCACTCACACCTTCAGCCATCAGTGTCTAAGTGCAGTTTAAAATTGGAAGTGGGCACCGGCACTTGGGAGGAGGCTGAAATATCCCCCTGCCAAATGCCATTGAATGTGCTCACTCCCAAGGCCCTAAGTGTGTGTTTGTGTGGAATGTCGTCAGTGGAAGCGTTTAAGGTGCAAATAAAATTGGGGGGCAGGTTGCCACAGGAATGCGGAAATGGGGTCCATACCCACACTCCCTGACTTGCCCACCCCCCAAGATCCTATGTGTATGTTTGTGTGATGATGTGAGGGAGCAGGAGGAGAGAAATATGCGGGGATGGGGAGGAATGGCTGGTTGGGCTTAGCCCTCCAGGGAGCCAGCTCCCCTACTGGCCCCAATAGGCACCTCTGTTGTTAAACTGCCACCCAGGGCATGGAGACCCCAGCCCATCCTGCCAGGGCCCAAAGCAGCAGCATTACAGAGCCTCACGGAGCCCGAGGGCACCAACCCAGCCCCACCCCAGCAGAATATCTATGCCCATCCCTGCATTTGCACAACTTCCAGAAAATATAAGACATGGGACATCCAGGTAAGGTTGGGTCCTCCCCTTACTGGACCTCCCCCTCCCCGTGATGGAATGGCAGAGGAGCCAAGGTCTGCCTGAGGCCCCCAAACCCGGGCCAGGCACTGCTGCGTGTTCCTGCCTTCTTCCCGGCAGCATACATGTCAGGACCCGACCCCCAAGGCCCCGCCCAGATCCCCACACGGGGCCGGCCACCCCCAAACCCCGAGCCCCCAGGCCCCCACCCAGACCCGCCCAGGGGCATTGCAGCCGCCAGGCAGTGACCCATGGCCGCCGCCAAGATCCCCAAGGGGCCCCACTCACAACCGCCAGCAGTCCACCCTCAAGGAACATCCGGATACTCCAAACTCAGACCCCACACCCCCCCACCCACACCATCCCGCAGGACAACATCAACGGCCCCCCACCCTCGCTATGTGATGGAACCGATCAAAGGAGCCCAGAGAGATTCATCTGAAGTGGAAGCAGAGGCTATATCAAGTGCAATATGGTCTAACAAAAGATTTCTATACTGGTTAACGCAGAGAGTTTCTCTATTTTTCCAATTCAAGAGGATAGTTTTCTTAGCGATGCATTTGGCAGTCAGAACCACGTGAACCAAAGATGTTTCAATCGGGACATCGTCCAGCTTCCCCAGTAAACAAAGAGAGGGGGAAGTTGGGATATGACATTTCAGACATTTTGACAGGTCTTCGCATACTCTACCCCAAAATTCCTGGACAGGTGGACAGGACCACAGTGCATGAATGTAATTGTCAGGAATGTTGTTTGTGCAGTGTGTACAGGTGTCAGACGACACAAACCCCATCTTGAACATCCGATGACCTGTATAGTGTACTCTGTGTAGAATTTTGTACTGAATTAATTGTAAATTGGGGTGTCTGATCATTTTAAAAGTTTTTAAACAAGTTTGGGACCAGAAGTCCTGGTCAAAGCTAACTGATAGATCCACCTCCCATTGTTCAATAGGGATTGCAATTCTATCGTCTATTTTGGACAGTGTCTTATGTACTTTAGACAGTAGTTTGGGGGGTTTGAGATTATAAAAGTCTAATATCCATGGTGGTGTTTGTAATTCTATTTTATTGAAGTTAAATTTTTGTTTGACTACAGATTTAATTTGGTGATATTCTAAAAAGCTATTCTTAACCAGATTATTTGATTAAATGGGATGAAGTCCAATCCTTCATATATGTGTTCCAGGTATAGGATTCTTTTATTTTCCCAGTCAGGAAGGTTCATCATTTTATTATTTTGCAAAACATCAGGATTATTCCAGATAGGTGTGCGTCTGCATGGTACTAGTGAAGACTCTGTCATTTTAAGATACTCCCACCATGCTGTCAGAGAGGTGCTGATACTAATACTTTTGAAGCTTTCATGTTTTCTTATGCTTGAGCTAATAAATGGTAAGTCTGAAAGCTCTATCGTATTGCAAAGTGTCTGTTCTATAACTAACCAGGACTCATCTAGTGGGTTATTTTATCTATATTCCTCAATTCTTAAATGAAAGTTACGATAAACGGACATAAAAGGCTTCGAATACATGTTTATGCATTTTTCTGTGGCCAAACTCAATGAAATGTTTTATTCTTTTACTTTTTAGCTTATAAGTTTGAAAGGTAGCTGGCGGCCTGATGTAAGCAGTGTTAATTTATCCATACCAACCAGTACCGTACTAAGTAAATGTGTATATTTCATATAGTTATTTGGGGGGGGGGGGGGCTTCCTGTTTTTTATTGATTAATTCAATTTGTATTGCAGGTCACACTATCACCTATTGCTTTTAAGTAGCATATTTTTCTTACTGTGCATGTGCTGCTGCAACATTTCCATTTGATGACATCACTGTTGATGCATTAATGCCCCCTCATGTAAAATTAAGCCTAAATAGTAACATATCAATGGAACCATAAGGGGATTTATTGTCAAACAGTCAATAATAAATATTACTCTTGCAGTCGTGAAAATTTTCCAAAATTATATTTAAACACTTCCTACATCTGTATAGATCTTCAATGTGTCAGTTAGGGTTGAAATCATTACAGAGTTTTTATGGAATAGGCAAGTTAATTTAGCATATTATCCAAACTATTTTATAGGCTGTACAGCCTAATGGACTATTCACATCCTCTACAGAACAAAGTGAGGTTCACAAAAATGTATTCATAATCTTTGGGTCTTCACAGAATATTCTGGATCATTCCATCATCTCACATCCCCCATACATGCCATGAACCGTTCCAACTGATTTTAGCTTCCTGGAAAAAAATATTTATCATGAAACTGTCCTACTAACAACATTGATAATTAGACAAGAATTTTTTTGGCAATGAACTTCATTTTTTGACAATACACACCAGAAAAACCAAGAGCAAAACAAGTTGAACAGTGAGAACATAGATAAAAATATGAAGTAGGACATTTAGATGAAAGCAATAAACTAAATAAATAAAGGTAAGAAGAAATCTAAAAAATGTGTGTCCTCATTTGTGGAAGGTGGCCATTTTTGGCCTGTTATTTTGTGCAGCCCCCAATGTAATATTTAGAATAGTACATGTATTTTGATGCATTTTAACATCAATGACATAACATTTTTAGTAATTTGAAGCCAAGGGTGAAACACTACTAAGCCCACACAAATTCTAATTGTCCAAAAAAACACATAATACTAAATCAGAATTTTCTTAATAATTTAAAAAAGGAATCAAGGTTTTGTTGCCCACACAGACATTATTCTTGCCGATTTAGCCCTTTTCCTGTAAAGTTTGTACCCTTCTGATACACTGATGGCTTTGGCTCTCATCTTATAAAGGTTGAACACCTCTGGTTTAAAGGTTTCCCCTGGCCATCAATTCAATTCAAAAATACTTCATCCCCAATCCCAGAGGGAAATTGATTGCTGTAGTAGCTCAGAATAATAATAATAATAATCAAGTCATCAAAGAGTTATTGTATATTACAATGGCTGTTGGCAGGAAGGATCTCCAGTAGCGGTCAGTGTTGCAGCCAAACTGAAGAAGCCTCTGACTGAAGACACTCATCCGTTGTCGGACAGTCTTGTGAAGAGAATGCTCAGGGTTGTCCATCATTTTCTTGATTCTCTGGAGAATCCTTCTTTGCATGATCTCCTCCAGTGGTTCCACAGTCGTCCCCAGAACAGAACCAGTCTTTTTTATTAGGCTGTTGAGTCTTTTCAGGTCCCTGCTTCTGATGCTGCTACCCCAACAGACGATGGCTGAAGAGATTACACTCTCAACAACAGACTTGTAGAAGATCTGCAGCATCTTGCTACAGACATTGAAGGACCTAAGCGTCCTCAAGAAGTGCAGTCTGCTGTAAACGGTGTTGCTGTTCTTTCTCCAGTCCAGTCTGTTGTCCAGGTGAACTCCAAGGTATTTGTATTCCTCAACCACCTCCACTTCTTCTCCCATGATGGAAACAGTGTTTGACTCCACCCTGTTTCTTCTGAAGTCTAAAATCATCTCCTTTGTTTTGTTCACGTTCAAGATCAGATGATTGTTTCCACACCATGCCACAAAGCGCTCCACCAGCTCTCTGTACTCAGCTTCCTGTCCATCTCTGATACACCCGACAACTGCAGAGTCATCTGAGTCTTTCTGTAGATGACAGGTCTCTGATTTGTACTGGAAGTCTGAGGTGTACAGGGTGAAAAGGACTGGGGAGAGTACAGTACATCATGACTTCTGCTTGAAGCTGTGTGGGTCCTTCTTGGAGGATGGTTATTCGGATCTGGAAAAGAGTGAAATTATCCAGTCATGCCTTGTGTTGCTATTAGAAACGCACAGTTTTTTTTTTTTTTACATTCAAAAGGAATAAAATATTGACTACAATGACCAAATAAAGTCCTCCCATTTCCTAAACCTCACAGATATTTACAATCTTACCTCTGGGAGCATTATATCAAAGACAAAGTCTAGTAGCTCTATCTCCCCTTTTTAATCCTGGTTCCCACACCCGTCACCTCTTCAATGGTTCTCAGTAGCTGAAAGATCTGATGAAATGGGTAGAAAAGAAATCAGTAACCACAGACATAGATATACACGTGTGTGTGTGTGTTTGTGTGCGCACACACACACACACACACACATATATAGAGAAATAGATGTGTATGAATGCTGACACTTTAAATTACCCGATGGTCACTCAAGTTCAGAGTCCTTAGCTTTAAATGCTGCTTTAAAGTTAAAGACGTGGAAGGACTCTGCCACAGGAACAGCCTGTTCGAACATTTTGCTCCAGTCAAGTCCTCATACGGTGTCTGAAAGCAAAGAGGTAAGGGTGAAGATGTAATCATTGAGATATGACAACTTCTACTAGCATCTTCTGTTCAATAAGAACCTTTATTTGATTCCTGGATAACTGACATAATCCCACTTTTTTTATAGAATCCTCGTACTTGTAGATCAAGATGAAGGAAAACAAACTACAGGTAGTGCAAAACAGACATTGCTTCACTAGAGGGATTTCTATGCATCCAATTATTTATGTATTTTCAAAGGAAATTTCAGTAAAATTATCTGCCAAATTATTTCTGTAAGGAAGGAAGAATGGTTGGGCCATGGTAACATTTAAAGTACTGTTGCTGAAGAGCTTTCTCCAAGAGCATTTACTGAATCCTTTATATCTTTACACAACATGGCTTTACACAGGAAAAAAATACCCTTTTCAAGTTACATGTGAAAACCCCAAGCCATCATTTTGTCATGTACAAACTAAGAATGACAGTCAAGTGTTAATGTTATGCTGCCATTTGCTTCTGTCATGGTTGTGTGACACAAAATATAAATGTATTTAACAAGATAACGTTTTGGACCTTTGCCTGTAACACATATCTGTGCATCCACAGTTGAATGGGTCCTTTGTTTATCCAGCACTGTCACGATTTGAAGGGATGTTAGAACCCAAAATGCAGAACCCAGGATGACACGAGGCAGGAGTGGATATGAAGAAAAAAAAATCCTTTTATTGTAGGATGAGTCCCAAAATAAAGATAATCCAAAGGCAGGGAGCCAAAATCCAAAAACACCAGGGGAACGGGCAGACTGACAGAACAAATCACGCTGACAAACAACAACAATGGACCGACAAGAACAATGAGACAAGGAGAGGCTTTATACACTGGGAGGAGCTATTAGGGAAACAGGAAGCAGGTGTGTGGAGTGAGGCTGGAGGGAAGGCAGGTGACAGCAATTAGCTGGATGGGGAAGAGAACCAGTGGAGGGCAGATAAACCTAAAACCATATAAAACACAAAACTAAACCTAAAGACTAAGGGAAGGACTCACACAAACACATACTGACACACACAAACTCATACACACATACAATGAACTGGGGAACAAGAGGCTGGAGCTACAACTTAAGACACACAACAGAGATGCAGACAAAGGACACATGAGGGCGCTAAGAGAACACAAAAGGAGAACCTGGAGTGGGAACTGGAGGAGCTGGGGAACAAAGGGACACAGAACATGACAAGCACAATCTTTGTGTATCCATCCCTGGCACATATCACACTGCAACCGGTGCAGAGGCTCCACATCTGGGTACACCAGTCTAACCACATAAAAAACATGTCAAAATTTAGAGCCTTAGGAAAATAAATCCTTACACAATAACAAATATGATATCTTTACAGTGCATGCATTTCCACTAAATAATCCACTTCAGATGTAACTACAACAACTACATTCAGCTATTTTGACATAAAAAAAAACATAAAAAAGAATGTCGTATTCTATTGAAATATTTATCATTTGAAACTTTAAACCTACCTTTGTCCTGTGTTTTGTGAGGTCTGGAGTACACAGAACTTCAACGGTTCAGCCATGCACTGTCAACTGTCAGAGGCCTTCTCTTTCCCATTTACCTGAACATGTCAAGAGAGTGTCAACAGTGTTTTGAGACAGCTTGGATGCCAAAGATTTAATTATATTTATTAAGACCAATCTTGGTAACTAATCACAGTCTCCTGCTCAAGCTTTCTGTTTATCCTGAAAACTGGAGCGTGCTTTCCTTCAAGGAGCTCTTTGCATTCCTTGGTCCAGTGGGCAAATACTTTGCCATAACTATAATGACATAACATAATTAGTAGTTGCTATAACAATTTCAAACTCTTGTATTGTTTATTCAAAGACCAAATTACTTACAGTCAGTAGAAAATACAAGTACACTTCAAGAATGCTTTCTATAACTTAAACTATTACAGAACTCTGTCAATACCTGTAATTGATTAAAATGAGAAAATAAAAGTTAGAAAGGGCATAAGGTCAGCCCTAAATTTTGACAGAATTTTTGGAAAATGCCATTTGTTTCAGCAAGATTATTCAACACAGGAAAATATACATGACCCAAACAAAATACAAAGGGATAGAAAAACATTACAATGCTCCTTATTACCCATTCTAATTGTTGTTTTCCAACAGCAGTAGGCACCACCACTGCTGCAAAAGAGACATGTCGAGCTGTAATTACTGTTTAAATTTAGTGCACAACACCAAATGCAGGCTTGAATATATGAATTTGAATTAATAAATGTACTTACAACTGAATAGTCAAACTGGGAATCCAGGAAGGCAGACTGTAAAAAAATACATGGTATATATTCATAGTTAATTCATATTCATTTCTAAAAGGGTTCAACTGGCACACAATTACACCATTACATAATCAGAAGTAACCATGATGCAAGAATACAATGTAAAACTTAATGAAAATGAGAACAGTGTTAAAACATATTTGCATATTTGAAAAGTAAAAGGGGATTAGTTGAGGTTTTATTTGTTATTTTTTAAGTGTGTACTTTGTTAATGTACTTTCTGCATTGTCTGGCCATTTATAATATTTTCTTGCTATTTGAATCTCTGTCTATAATTTCATATCCTTTTATTTACACATAGAATGAAACAAGCTAAACGACAATTTGACTTGTCGAGTTTTGTGATTAAAATGATAAAGTCTGGGCTAATGTTAGTAAGTAAGTAAGTAAGTAAGTAAGTAAGTAAGTAAAAGTTTATTTATAGAGCGCCTTTCACAGATATAAATCACAAAGCGCTGTACAACATGATAAAGATCAGGGCAAATACCT
The DNA here is from genome assembly GCF_043380555.1 of Nothobranchius furzeri. Taxonomy (NCBI): domain Eukaryota; kingdom Metazoa; phylum Chordata; class Actinopteri; order Cyprinodontiformes; family Nothobranchiidae; genus Nothobranchius; species Nothobranchius furzeri. The sequence goes on along the minus strand of NC_091750.1, from coordinate 72,581,986 downwards.
CTAACCAATAAAAATATCAGAAAAACAATAGCAGTGATAAAGTAGAAAATAAAATCATGAGTATAAACAAAGTGAAGGTGTGAACCCGAACAAAGCCATCATTCTGAAACATTTAGGGAGGGAACGCCTGGATGAAAAGGTGAGTTTTTAGATGATTTTTAAAGACCTCTCCAGTGTTAGAGTGACGGAGATTTGAAGGCAGACTGTTCCAAAGTCTGGGTGCAAAAGTCTGAAAGGCCCTGTTCCCTTTGGTTTTCATTCTGGTTCGAGGAACAGCCAGGAGGTTTTCAGATGTGGATCTAAGGTTCCGAGAGGTGGTGTGTGGGGATAAAAGCTCAGATAGGTAGCTTGGAGCCTGGTTGTTAAGAGCTCTATAGGTCAGGACTAAAACTTTAAATTGAATTCTATATTCTACCGGGAGCCAATGGAGGGACTGTAAAACTGGAGTGATGTGAGCTCGTCTGCTGGATTTGGTTAGGAGTCTGGCTGCTGCATTTTGGATGGCTTGAAGGCGTGAGAGGGAGGTTTTGCTGAGACCAGTAAAAAGAGCGTTACAGTAGTCTAAGCGTGATGACACAAAGGCATGGATTATTTTTTCCAAATCTGCAGTAGAAACCAGTTTACGGACTTTTGAAATGTTTCTCAGTTGAAAGAAACAAGAGCGGGAGATGGTTTTGACGTGTGAGTCTAAACTTAAAGCTGGATCAAAAATAACTCCTAGGTTTCTAATGTTGGCCTTGGCTGATGGGCAAAAAGAGGCAATTTCTTGCTCGATTTTTGGCTGAAGTTCCGGGGGTGCAGCGATCAGGGTCTCTGTCTTGTTAGCATTTAGGACAAGAAAGTTGGTGGACAGCCAGTTACTGATCTGGGTCAGGCAGAGTACAAGTGTGGCCAGCCTGTCCAACTGTGGCATAAAGGACATATAGAGCTGAATATCATCAGCGTAGATGTGGTAGGAGATGTCTGGGAAAGACTGAATGATGCCAGCTAGGGGAAGAATATAGAATGCAAATAGTAGAGGCCCTAGAACTGAACCTTGTGGGACCCCGCATGTTAGAGAGGCAGTGTCTGAAGAGAAGGTTTCGGACTTCACTGCACTGTGAATGTTCTGTTAGTGAGATAAGAAGAGAGCCAGTCTAGAGCATAACCTGAAATCCCAGCCAGGGTCTTTAACCTGTTTAGTAGAACGTTGTGGTCTACAGTGTCAAAAGCTGCACTGAGGTCTAGCAGGACCATGACAGAGCATTTCCCTGCATCAGCAGCCATCAGTAGGTCATTATGCACCCTTACTAGAGCTGTCTCGGTTGAGTGCTGCTTCAGAAAACCAGATTGGAAGGGGTCATAGATCTTTGACTTAGAAAACCAGGATCTGAGTTGGGTTTCAACAACCTTCTCAAGTACTTTGCTGATGTAAGGTAGCTTAGAAATGGGCCTAAAGTTACTGGTGGAGCTGGCGTCAAGGTTGGGTTTCTTTAAGAGAGGAGTCACTACTGCATTTTTGAAGTAAGATGGAGCACAGCCTTGGCTCAGTGAGCTGTTGATTATAGTCAACAGAGATGGACTGATAGAGGCAAGGGACCCAACTAAAACAGAGGGAGTTAAGATATCTGATGAGCATGATGAGAGTTTCATCTGACTGATTATTGAGGTTAAGTCATTTAGTGTAATTGGGGAGAAGGAGGTGAAAGACTCGGAGCACTGGGGGCCTCCCCTCCTGAGGGGGCGAGGGCTGGTGGAATGCTGGATATCACATTCAGCACCATGTTTGCAAAAAAGTGGAGAAATCTGTTACAGTCATCAGCTGAAGATAGCTGACCCTGCTGCGGAGGAGAAGACACGATGCTGGAGATGGTATCAAACAAAACCTTAGGATTATTCTTATTTTGACATATGAGGTTGCTGAAGAAAGAAGACCTGGCATTTTCTACAGCTTCGTTGTGTGACTCGAGAAGTTCTTTAAAATATTTGCGATGAACAACCAGACCTGTCCTCTTCCACCGTCATTCCCCTTTTCTATAGGAGCGTCTAAGTTCAAGAATCTGGTTGTTCAGCCAGGGTGAACTGGAGGCACTGGAACTGCGGCTGGTTTTGTAAGGGGCGACCTGATCTAGAATTTTGAGGCAGTGATCATTAAATGAGTTGGTAAGGAGCTCTACGTCATCAGAGGAAGGAGGTACAAAGTCAAAGAGGGAGGAGAAATTTAAAATGGTAGAACTGTTGATAATACGTCTTTGCTTAGCAGAGACTGGTAAATGAGATTCAGGATTTAGGTTAATATGAAAAGAAACTGACTTATGGTCACTGAACACAACATCATTTTTCTGCAGCTTATCAACAAGAAGTCCGTAAGAAAAGACCAGATCCAGGGTGTGGCCTGCTCTGTGAGTGGGACCAGACACATGTTGAGAGAAATTAAAATAATTCATCATGTTTAGGAACTCCCTAGTGGAGCTGTTAGATAGATCCTCAGCATGGATGTTGAAATATCCAACAATGATTATCCTGTCTAGTTTAATAGTTGAAGATAGGACATCCTGAAAGTCATACAGGAAGGATGAAGTAGATCCAGGTGGGCGATAGACCAGAATTCCATAAACTGGTTGAACTCGACCAATTTTAATCATGATCATCTCGAATGAGCTGTAGGAGTTTGAGGATATAATTTGGCACAAAAAGTGTTTCTTAAAGATAACAGCTGTTCCTCCACCGCGGCCTGTGGTTCGTGGAGCAGAGAAGAAAGAGCAGTCTTGAGGACAGAGCTCACGGAGATGAGTGACGTCACCCTCGCGCTGCCACGACTCGGAAATCCACAAAAAGTTTAATTTTTTGGTCCGGAACAGATTGTGGAGGATGTGAGACTTGTTGGCGATGGAGCGCGCGTTAATCAACATCATTTTCGCGGAGGAATCTGGTGGTGTATGTGCCGCGGGCTCGATAATGGCGGGCGGCTGGCGGGCTAAGCTACGTAGCGACTCCAGGCTACGCCCGCGGAGGTTCTTTGTCTCCCACGCCTTCAGGTAGCGTCCCGCATCAGGGGCTCCATTTAGCAGCGAGATCAGCCCAACTCCGTTGAGTTTCTGTTGGATCCGCCACAACACAGCCGTGGAGCAGCGATCGGGAAGAGCTTCGCCTCTCAGGATCTTTCGAAGCTGAACGAAGAAGCCGGCTCTCTTCCCCCGTTTCCTCTTCCATGGCCTCCTGGGCAGCGGCAGGCCGACAGGTAACAGAGGGCCGAGATCTGGGTTAACGCCAGGTTCCAGAGGCGGTGGGAAAGCGGGTCCGGTATCGGAGTTCTGGAGGTCGATCATCGCAGACCTGATCGACAACAGTAAGTCTCGATCATATGTTAGCAGGGACTCCGCACCAGATAGAGAAAAAACAATAAAAAACAACAAATAACCAAAACAGATCAGGAGCCTAGCAGACACACAGCCACTCATGGGCGCCATCTTGCCACACCAGGAAGGATCTAACTTTAGTTTAGCTTAGCAGCTAAACTAAAGTTAGACGGTAATTTTGAATCATTCAGAGAGAAACTCCGTGGAGATACAAGAAACAGCAACTTGTGCATTTACTCTTAGATATAATATGATAATTTAATGCATCTTCTATAACATAAATTCGAAAATAACACAAACACTTTTACACTTACGTTTAATCACGTTTTGTTACAAAAAATATAAACTTTCTGGAGTTGGCGTGGTCGGTCACGTGATGTCCGGGATGACGTAATTTACGATGGAGTTCAATCTATGTTCATTTCGGCCATGTGACTTGTCATGAAGGTAAAGTAATTTTCCTGAGCAACGCAATGCACGTAACTTTAGGTCAGGTGACTTCCGGGTTCAAACAAGCACTTCTGGTAAAAAAAAAAAAGGCAACTGAAGCTTACCCACAGTCACCATTTTGCTGCAGCCAGGTGCCTCTCACATTTTCTGTAGTAGGCTAACACAAAGCAGCACTAAATAGTGAAGTGGAATGAAACTGCTGTGAAGCTCGGTTTCCGTAATGTGAGTAACAAATGCAATCCGATTTGTTGCATTTTTGCAATAAATAAAATAATTTGCATTCAAGACAAAAATGCAAAAAAAAAATGTCTACATAATAATTATTATGTGGACCAAATCATGTTAGATGCTGATGTGAGAGAGCTTACTGTTTATTGGGACTTTCCGTAGACAGCCGGGGAGCGGACAGCGGTGATCTGATGGAGTGACGTGGGTTTTTTAGATATTGCCCTGTTATGGATATAGACTACCTGCAACACAAAATTCTTCCAACATAATTTGTGTTACATTTTTTATCTTTTTACATCTTTATTCTTGACAAACATCACAGAAAATCCTTATGTTTGTATCTCATTAGAATCTGTTAAAACCAGTCAAAACCACATTTTCCTGAATGAGTCAATAAAACACATATTGATAGTTACATAACATTTCTTAGGAAGAAAAGCTACTTGAGGTAAGCCATCTTGTTTTCAATCAGGTCCTCAAATTAAATCCAAAACAGCGCAGCGTGAAAATGTCATATTCCTTTTTATTCTTGTGAGCAGCAAACCTGCTCAATTTTAGCTGTTAAATGCTAAATAAGATTCAAAATAGCTATTCATCTTTACTGAGCTGGTTTGAGAGACTTTGTGGCAGGACTTAGAAATGTCAGGGAAGTTTTATTCTATGTGATTCTGCTGGAGTCAGAGGAGAAAAAAATTAAAATGCATGTATGTCCACGAATAATTAGGAGACATGAATGCTGTCACCTTCTGAACAAACTACAAACCTGAATCATGATTGCTTTAGAGGGAAGACTCAAGTTAGGGGAAATGTTCTTTGCAAATTGTCCCAGTGACACGAGAATTATTGGAAAGCTGAAAAGTATTTGGCTCCTGCAGAAGCGGGCGAGACAGGTTTGAGTGTAAAATTGATCCACCGAGAGCAAATTACCCCACTTGATCAGGATACCTGCTAGAGAGTGGAAACATCACGGAGTGGAGATGTATAACCAGCAGAGACGAAGGATTTTCCTTCCTTTTCATCACCCTTTCAGAGAAACCCCCGGAGCATCCGGGTAAGTGATTCAGATTGGAGACAGAACACTGCGCACAATGAGACGCGACTTTAAACAAGATGGAATTAAACTGAAATGATGGAATGTCTCAGGAAAGAAAAAGTTTCCGTGTTTTGGCTTCATTTAGGACTTCTGTGTGAGTGTTGGAGACATTAATCTTAGCTGTGAGAATTCGTTTTATTCATGTTCCTGCCTTTGTCTCAAGGTTGTTTAGAAACAATTTATAATAAATGATTTTCAACCGAGATAATTCAGATCTCAGAGTTAGTTTGTCTCAGGATAAAGACCTCACTCAGAAAGTTTTCCATCAGTGGATGCGGGATCAGCCATCTTTGTCAACACTCCACAAACAACACAAGCTGAGTGGAGTTCTGTTGTGTGGTGGAGTTGCTAATGCTAATAGTTAGCTTCTATCAGGTGAGACGTTCCCTTCTGTTTCCTGGATGCTAAGCCAACAACAGCCTTGATGGTGATGCAATGAATGTTAACTCATTCACTGCTATTAATGACTATAGTCGTCATTTGCATTTTTTTTTACTGTGTGGGCATCGGAACGAGCCCCCGGACCGTGAGAACAAACATCTCAGCTCTGAAGCCGATCTTCATCCGCATATGTCACACGTCACGTGATCAGGAAGCAGAAAATCCATGTGTTAGGAGATCATATTGGGCCGTTGCTGTAAAAAACAGTGAGGCGCGAACTGGAAAAGCTTCTGCCGATCACAATTCTACAATGGATTATGAAAGAACGGATAACGCTCGAAATACGCGGATCCTTCCTGATGTAAGAGGTGAGTCTACGCTTTGTTTTGGTGTTTTGGCGTCGACATCATCCTAGCGCGCAACGTTCTGTGACTCTTGAAAAAACAGTAAAAACGGTGAGAAACGCTGGCAGCGAATGAGTTAATTTTCAGTGAGAGCACACGTTAACTGATCACATTTCAGAAATCAGAGCTGCATGCATCCAAGCCTCCCACTATACAGCTTAAACATGTGACCTGAGTCATGCTTATGTTGCATGAAGACTTCAGACGACTTGGACCTGGAATCACCAGACCAGGAGGTTGAAGCTCCAGCTTTCTACTTTTGTCCAGAATTGATCTTGTTGAAACAACTTTCTGAGTCTCATGTTTGGTTTTCCCTGCAGATAAAAGAAAGATGAGGGTAGTTTTGATTTTCTGACGCTTTCAGCCTGACTTTTCTCCCCAGTGGTAAAAAATGCTGATGGCTTTTCTTCACATTCAGTCAGTTTTCCCCAGATGTACACAAATTCAGCACACCATGTAGCGCACATTGACTCGGTAATATCCCTGAAATAACTGTCAATTTACTGGAGCTGTGTATATTCCTCAGATGTGTTTTGCAGCATTACCCCCATCCAGCAGAACAGGATAAAACCGACTCCCACGGCTGCAGATCTGAGGGTTTTGTCTGCTTTTATAGATCACATAGATTCTTGCCATGTTTTGTCCTGAGACGATCAAATGTGAAGTTGAAAGACGTCTCAGTGGACAGAAAACCTGCAGCTCAGAGAGGTGTGTGGCTTCAGATTTTAGTCGCAGCAAACCCAAATGCTGCTGCGACGCTTTGATTGTAAAACATGTAAAAACGTGTCGTTGTTTTAACTTCCCCGAGTGGCGGAGGAGACTTTTCCGTGATTTAGTTCCAGGACAGGAAGTGACTGAATGTCATCCAGATTTAGGTCAGTGAAAAAGAAAGTTTCAGAACTTTTCCAGGTGTTTCATGTCCTTGTTTGTCCAACAGGAAGTTCAATCATGAAACATCACAGCTGTGCAGACACCTGCGATTTTTTAGTCTCCTGCAATAAGCTCGTGTTTATGGATTCCCGGCTGACCTGTAACCTACCAACATGACCGCCACAGTTCTCCGTGTAGATGTAATTATGGCAGCGATGGCCTTTTTTAGGGAAGGTTAGCTGTAATTATTCACCTGTGAGGGAAGTGGCTTGTTGTCATCTCTGCTGCTGCCGAGCTGATCACATCAAAGGTAAGAAGGACATTTGTCTCATTGGACAGAAGCAAATCAGCTGAGAGGACAATTCCCGTTTTGTGGAGAGGTCATTACACATCTCGTTCAAACTCGTCTGCTAATGCTCTGATTAGCCCGCTTCATGCAAACGCTAATGAAACGCATTTCATCGTCACATTTTAGTTTCCGGATATAGAAAATAAACGTTGACACTGAAGAAAGAAATCCATTTTCTTTTCCGTCGCAGGATTCAATCAGATATTCTCTGATTCAGGGTCACAGAGGCAAAGCAGAGACAGACCTGCTGGAAATAAAAGCAGGACAGAGATACAGATCCAGAGTCGGTAATTACAGCCACGTCAAAGGTTTAGAGAACACAAAGATGGATAAACACAAACATTTCATTAGGATTTTTTATTGATGATTCTTTTTATTTAAGGGTCCACACCTCCACTGCTTCTGGAAGATGGACCACATGTTCTCAGTGGGACGAAGGTCGGGGGGTTTCCTGGACCTGGATCTCAACATGTTGATGTTTCGGTCTAAATTCAGTGGATTCTGACTCTATCCCTCTGAAACGGCCATAGCTCATCCTGGAGAAGCATCCTTGTGAGTACTTACCCTACCCGGTCCTTGTAGGCCAGGTCTCATGATGACCACTAAGACCAGAAGTGAGTAGCTGTGAATTTGGACGGTCTAGCTTTCATAAGCATTCCTGCCTCTGCCTCAGAGAAGGTCCAGTCACTAGCAGCTATGACGGCGCTGAACAGAAGTTACAACTAAACTTATACGTGACCCATCTCACGAGGTTGTTTACGAGGATTTTTGACAAAAAACACATTTAAAAGACAAAAATGTAAATGACAAGAGCCCAATGACACAACCTCCTTAAGTTTAATTTAAGATGGTATTAAACTCATTGTAAAGCTTCGTCCGCCGTTATTACCACAACAACAATCTTCAGTTTGGCCGGTAAGGAATCCTGGGATTGGGTGGGACATGGAGGACACACTGAAAAACCTTTGAAATTGGACAGCCTTGTCGCTGCACTATGCTGTAGTGGTAGTGGTTATGTTTGTAGGAGCCAATCGTGTATGTGTTGTTCCTTTGTATGGGTGTAGTTTCTGTTTGGCTCATACGGGGTCACTGCTGTTAATTGTGTTGGGTAAACTATATAAGGAAGTCCTTCTCCATTGATGCCAGGTGCTGACCCGGAAGAGCTTATGGTTTTTGACCACAGTGGCGGGTGTGTGTGAATGCAATATTCTCTAATTAAACACGTCAAAGAACATCAGATCATTGGCATTTAGAATGGTGATTCAACCCAAACGATCACCATGATAAAATGGACACCAGCTAGCATGTCAACCAGGTAACTCCAGGCAAAACACCTCAGTAGCCACAAGTGTTTCTTTAACACTGCTAATGAAGGATTTTATTCTTATGACTGTGAAAATAATATTCATGTTTATTTAAAGAATCGATCGGAAAGTGACAAATATCACAATAAAATATGTGATTAATTCTCTCTGCGATGTTAAAAACAGACGAAACTCTTGCTAGACGATAGGATTTGCCTTTCAGCTGCATCAGTTTAACAAACAGAATCCTTTTCCCAACACAAAGCAAACAAAATCTCAAGTAGGATTTATTAATAAATAACATTTTAATTCACCTGAAGCATCCTCAGCACGTTTGGTTTGATTTCTAAAAGGTTTTTTCGTGTTTGTGAAAGAAAAGGTGGATCTTTCTGATCCCTTTAAGACATTCAAAGAGTTCAGGAAAAAGTGTCTAAACAAAATGTCATCTCTGGAAAGTTGATGACATTAAATGTCACCTAATTAACCGAAAATCTCGATGTGATTCAAAGATACATCCTTGAATCTGCCTGAATCAGTTTCCTGCTGTCAGACTCCCGCAGGAATTCCCATTAAAACAGCACGACTTCTGTTTAACTAACCTGTTTTCATGCATAAACTGCAGCGATTTCTGCAGAGACGTCCAGTTTGTTTGTTTGACCTTGTTGGTATCAAAGAGCCAATAAGTTCTCAGGTATTGGATTTGCCACTCAGGTTGATGACTCACTCTGTCGATGAAAAAAGAGAGGGAGAGGAAATTGGCAAATGAAATTTGGGCCTCAGCAGCTGCCATCCTTTAAGATAAACAGTTAACTTTCTGTGGAGTTTTTTTGCCTCCACAGTAAGAAGGAAAAGATGAGTTGATTTGGCATTAGATTAGATTTCCTGTCAGGTGGAGTTTCGATGGTTGAGTTACTCAAACATAAAAGTTTAAAGTTTTATCATTAAATGTAATAAAAAATATGTAAGTAGCGTATTAACGTCAGTGCAAGAAAAAAACAAACAGTATCTAATAATTATGAGGATTTTTCTCATTGTAACATGACATAAAAGCCTGGCTTTCTGGCTCAGCTCCCTCATCTTCACCATGACAGGTCGGCTCAGCGTCCGCATCACTGCAGACGCCAAACCAATCCGCCTGTCGATCTCCCGATCCCTCCTACCCTCACTTGTGAACAAGACCCCGAGATACTTAAACTCCTCCACTTGAAATAGGACCTCTCTCCCGACCCGGAGTTGGCAAGCCACCCTTTTCCGGTCAAGAACCATGGTCTCAGATTTGGAGGTGCTGATCCTCATCTCAGCCGCATCACACTCGGCCACGAACCTACCCAGCAAGAGCTGAAAGTCAGAGCTGGATGAAGCTAGGAGGACCACATCATCCGCAAAAAGCAGAGATTAGACTCTCCTGCAACCAAAATCGACACACTCCACACCACGGCTACGCCTAGAAATTCTGCCCATAAAGGTAATGAACAGAACCAGTGACAAAGGGCAGCCCTGGCGGAGTCCAACCCTCACCGGGAACAGGTCCAACGTACTACCGGCTATGCGGACCAAACTCATGCTCTTCTGGTAAAGGGACTGAATGGCCCTTAACAGAAAGCCACCCACCCCATACTCCTGGAGCGTCCCCCACAGGTTGCCCCTGGGGACACGGTCATAAGCCTACTCCAAATCCACAAAACACATGTGGATTGGTTGGAAAAACTCCCATGCCCCCTCCATCACCCTTGCAAGGGTATAGAGCTGGTCCACAGTTCCACGGCCAGGACAAAAACCACATTGCTCCTCCTCAATCTGAGATTCAACTATCGATCGGACCCTCCTCTCCAATACCTTGGAGTAGACCTTTCCAGGGAGGCTGAGGAGTGTGATCCCCCTATAGTTAGAACACACCCTCAGGTCACCCTTCTTAAAGATGGGGGCCACCACCTCGGTCTGCCACTCCACAGGAACTGCCCCCAATGACCATGCAATGTTGCAGAGACGTGTCAACCACGACAGCCCTACAACATCCATAGCCTTGAGATACCCAGGATGAATCTGATCTGCCCCCGGGGCTCCGTAGCTGTGTAGTTGTTTGACTACCTCAGCAACTTCTGCCCCCGAGATTGGAGAGTCCATCCCCAGGTCTCCCAGCTCTGGTTCCTTCTCGGAATGCGCGTAGGTGGGATTGAGGAGCTCCTCAAAGTATTCCTTCCACCGTTCGACTATAGCCCCAGTTTACGTCAGCAGCTCCCCATCCCCACTGCAAACAGTGTGAGCGAGTTGCTGCCTTCCTGTCCTGAGGCGCCGGACAGTTTGCCAGAACCTCTTTGGAGCCGATCGATAGTCTTTCTCCATGGTCTCACCAAACTCCTCCCATGCCTGAGATTTTACCTCGGCAACTGCCACTGCTGCACCCCGCTTGGTTATCCGGTACCTGTCTGCTGCCTCCGGAGACCCACAGACCAGCCACACCTTGTAGGCCTCCTTCTTCATCCTGACGGCTCCCTGAATCTATGGTGTCCACCAGTGGGTATGGGGGGTTGCCACCACGACTGGCACCGGCCACCTTGCGACCACAACTAGCAACAGCCGCCTCAACAATCGCAGAGTGGAACAAGGCCCACTCGGAGCCGATGCCCCCCACTGCTCTCGGGACGCGGTCAAAGCTCTGCCGGATGTAGGAGTTGAAGACCGTCTTGACAGGTGCTTCTGCCAGGTGTTCCCAGCAGACCCTAACTATGCGTTTGGGTCTGCCAGGTCTACGCGGCATCTTCCTCTGCCATCTGATCCAACTCACCACCAGGTGGTGATTAGTTGACAGCTCTGCTCCTCTCTTCACTCGGGTGTCCAAAACATACGGCCGCAGGTCAGATGATACGACTACAAAGTCTATCATCGACCTGCGACCTAGGCTGCCCTGGTACCAAGTGTACCGGTGGGCATCCTTATGTTCGAACATGGTGTTTGTTATGGCCAAAACTGTGGCTTGCACAGAAGTCCAATAACGAAACACCACTCGAATTCAGAGTGCGGGCCGTTCCTCCCGATCACACCCCTCCAGGTCATGCTGTCATTGCCCACGTGAGCATTGAAGTCCCCCAGCAGGACAATGGAGTCCCCTGATGGAGGACTATCTAGCACCTGTCCCAAGGACTCCAAAAAGGGTGGGTACTCTGAACTGATATTTGGCCCATAAGCACAAACAACAGTCAGGACCCGTTCCACGACCCGAAGGTGCAGGGAAGCTACCCTCTCGTCCCCCGGGGTAAACCCCAACACACAGGCAGAGAGTCTTGGGGCTAACAAAAAGCCAACCCCAGCCCTCCGCCTCTCACCCGGAGCAAGTCCAGCAAAGGAGCGTGTCCAACCCCTCTCAAGGACTTGGGTTCCAGAGCCAATGCTATGTGTCAAGGTGAGTCTGACTATATCTAGCCGGTATCGTTCAACCTCTGCCACAAGCTCCTGCTCCTTTCCCACCAGCAAGGTGACGTTTCATGTCCCAAAAACCAGTTTTGTTGTCCGGGGATCGGACCGCCAAGGCTCCCGCCTCGGTCTGCCACCCGATCCGCATTGCACCGGAACCTTCATGTTCCTCCTGCGGGTGGTGGGTCCACAGTTGGATGAGCCCATGTATCCAGTTCAGGCTGGGCCTGGCCGGGCCCCATGGGCAAAAGCCCGGCCACCAGGCACTCGCTCACGGGCCCCAACCCCAGGCCTGGCTCCAGGGTGGGACCCCGATAACCCTCCGGGCCGGGTACTCTGACTCTTTGATTGTACATCCATGAAAGATCCTCTGAACCGTTCTTTGTCTCACCCTTCACCTAAGACCAATTTGTCATGGTAGACCTTACCAGGGGCACAAAGTAACATAGCTCCTAGGATCATTAGGGTACTCAAACTCCTCCACAACGATAAGGTGGCGGTTCAAGGAGGAGTTAAACAGTTCCTCAGTCAGATAATGCTTTTTTGATTTACATTTTTAAAGATTCTGTAATAATCTAACTCAGTTTCACTCATTTATGTTCCACAAACAGCTAGATTACCTTGTGGGGTTAAACCAGCACCGGTCTCTCAGAACTCATCTGCAGTTTGTGTTTATTGTTTCTGGCAAAACTCAAAACAGCAAACATAATAAAGTATTAGCTTCTGTCTTTGGTGCCCCCCTCTGGACCCTTCTAGTGACACCCCTGCTGTTTAAGTTAGGGTTAAGGGTTGAGCTCCTTCATGCTGACTCCAAAGTGGTTCATGAGTTTCTGCTGTGTCGGTTCACTGTTTGAAGGAACTGTTGAATTTCTATGAACTTGAAAGCTGTTTTCAGAGTTCAGGTTCAGTCGTCCTGGAGAGAAAATCTTCAGCAACTAATCTCAGCAGAGCTTCTACCTTCAGATTTTTATATCAGTAACCTGAACTGTTGGGTGGATCCCGAAATCATCAACATTTCTTTGATGTTTCCCGTTTCCCCAGCAGACTTTGGAGTTTTTCCGCGTGTGGATCCTCTTCCATCTGCTGCATCATCAAAGAGCTCCAGAAAATCACAGTAAAGTCAACAGCTGCTGTGATGTTTCATTCCAGGTTAAAGTCATCCACAAAATACAGATTCAGATTCAAGTGAAAGGCAACAAAATGGAAAGCATGCTTTTTGCTTCATGCAGGAATCCGGAAACCTTTTAACCAGCGTGTGTTTTTCTTTCCTTTTAATCACTTTAATCTGATTACTTTTGGGTTTGCAAGACGCCAAAACAACCAAAACCAAGTTAGTTTCATTTCTAAGCAGGTGAATCTAAAGCCAATGGCTTTAGGCCCGGTTCACACGGCAGAATTTTTATAATTGTGGGAAGATTTTCCAAACCGATTTCACACATAATCATTCCTCTGTCAGATGGGAAATCCCCCAAAAAGTCTCGAGACCACACAAGACTTTAGAAAAAACAAAAATGGCTGAGGAAGAGTGCTGTGAGCCTCCATCACCTCGCTTTCTGATTGGCGACACAACATTTTCAACAGTCAGCGTGCTCATCTGTCCTCGATATTGGATCAAGACAGTCCAACGTGCTGAAAATGTCTGATTTATGATCGGAGTGGTCCCGACGTGCTTCCAAACAGACCAGAGCACTCTTAACACACAACACATGGCAGAATAATCTGATATGATCATCTTTGGACACATCACAATGATGGGGGGGGGGGGGGGGGTTAAGATTGTTGAAAAGGGAGGGCCTGGTCAAAAATCTGGATGATTATCATGCTGTGTGAACTGGGCTTTAGATGATTAATCTGGCTTCTTTGGATTCCCAAAATATGGAAACTTTTTTAAAAGACTGAATAAAATCAACCATCACCCAAAACATCAGCGATGCGGAACAGCACCATTTTGCATAGAACCCTTTGTAGTCTATAGAGGTGATTCAAACCAGCCGCAACTCGGAGGCGAGGCCCAGAAGAAGCTTGCTGCAAAGATAGGACCGGGTTCTATCAACGTCTGCAGTTAATGTAAGGCGAGACAGGAAATCACACACGGTTTCAGTGTAAAACTTACTGTAATTTTCAAATTAAAAGACAATTGCAGCGATGAGATTTTATATCAATGTAGATTACGTCAACACACATGACCCAATACTCCAGCATTGTTCCAGAAGTGCAGCGCCACCTTACTCGCCTCAGACCAATCTTCAAGCAGAGGCACTTGGAGTCAGTCATCCATGCTTTAATTACCGCTCGCCTGGACTATGCAAACGCCCTCCTAGTTGGTGCTCCGTTCTCTGCCCTGAGTTGTTTTAAGGTGTAGCGATTCTAAAAAAAAAAAAAAAAAAACCTGTAAGGCTTTTCCTCTTCGTCACTGACTCCCAGACAACGGTAAGACTTCCCTGACAGCATTTTTGTGGAGATGCGGGCATTTTCCCCCTCAGTTTGCTCCTGCAACCCATCTTTGTTTCTGTCCATGTTGTCAGATGTGGCGGTTCACCACTGCGCATTGAGATGACGTTTGGCGCTGGTCCGACAGAAAGAAGAAATAGAACAGAAATCTAAATGTACTTTATTCCCACTCTTGCCCTCTCCTGTTGATTATTTTTCCTGTTTTGTCCCAGTAACGTGATTATAAATAACTTGACTCCCATTTCACGGGAATCCCGCTGGAATCACACGACCCACTGACCTTTGAAGTCTAGAGGGATTTTTTTGATCTCGCGAATCCAGCGAGGAGCGTAGCAGAAGAAGAAGAAAATATATTTTCTACAGCGCCTCTCAAGATAAAAATCACGAGGAGCGTCACAAAAACAACAAAAGTAAAATATAAAAAAGAATTTAGAAAACGATTAAAAATATATTTAAAATGAGCAAAAAAATACACAATTGTGATTAAAAAAAAGTAAAAAGAGAGAGTGAACAGGAAAGAGGGAAATCAGTGGATCCTGAGGAAGGTGGAATAGGTAGGGAGAGCAGAACAAGGAGAGGGTGATGAAGGTCACACCAAAGCCTGAACAGGTGAGTTTAAAGGAGTCCACTGATCTCAGGATCAGGAGGAGGGAGGCGCAGAGTCTGGGGGCCACAGCAGCAGATGATCTGTCACCTTTGACCTTTAGCCTGGTGATAACTGGACCTCAGGGACCTGCTGGGGGTGTAGGGACTAAGAAGATCACCAATGTAAGATGGTGCTTGTCCATGTAAGGCCCTATAGACCAGAACCAGGATCTTAAAATGAACAGAGAAGCCGCCCGGTGTGAACTGGCACGCGGCGAAACTCGTGAGTGACCTGTTCCGCGCCGCTGAGGCCTCCAGTGTGAAGTCAGGGTAAGGCTGCATCTTGTCGTCATGCTTTGTTCAGGTTAGGGGTAGGTTTGTCCACCCTAGCTTTCTATATAATAATGTATTTGATGAATATCTGACACCCACAGATATGCTTTATTTTATTTATTACATAAAAAAATAAATTCGTATTTTACAAAAGCACCTTTAACAGCTTCGTTGAAAAGGACACATCGACCAGTCAGCAGGAATCCTTTACAGCCTTCAGAAGCTGTTTAGCACCATGAATAAAAAAAACATGCCAAAAATAGAAAAATACAAGGCTGAGGAAGGCCAAAGAACAGATCTTCTAATAAATCCACCAGTCTGTGTTGGATGATCTACACTGGTAATGACAGGAGGTGCATCGCTGCAAATTTTCGCCTCTTTAGAACCGACTTTTTAAAGCTTCAGCGCGTCCACGGGGCCACCTGCTCCCGCCGGGGTCCTCCCACCCTGGAGAAGGACAGAGCACATTTCAGATCTGTTTTTAAATCCATTCGGCATCGGTAAGAAGATTGACTGACTGTTGGGTGCAGATGTTCAGGGAAGCGTGTCTTTCTGTTACCTCCTTCCCCATCACAAACTCCAGCTGTATGATTGGATTCTGGGCGCCGAGGCATCTGGTCCGACCAGCTCTTCGACTGTAGCCGAGGCACCGGATCGCTGCAGCACCCCGGGGATGTTTGTGAGGCAGCGTTTTGCTTTCGTAGAACTTCCATTCTCATCTGGAAAACAGTAAAAAACGGAATGTTTAAAACAACTTGAGAATCTTTCAAAGTTAGAGAAAACAGTAAAGTGGTTTAAGGAGAAAGTGAATGTGCTCCTGGTGCAAAATCCCAGTCCTCCCAGTCAGCTCCAGAGGCCTCCAGGAGGCTTCCTGATCAGAACCAGCCTCAGCAGCGTCTCAACTCCAGTCTTTCGCAGTAAAAATAAATAAATGAATGAGACTCTATGGAGGGATAATAGCTATGTTCTGATCCCGTCTGACATGTGTCATGGATTTCATATTTGTGTGTGTAAATTTTAAAAACACATTCTGATGCAAAGATAGTGCTAATTTTCCACTGGTGGCAAAAGTTACTTTAGTTGAAAAGTTGTAGCGAGCTTCACATCTTTCTTCCAGGATGACAGAAGGAGCATTAAACGTGAAAAAAACCACCATCAATCTGGTCATGTGGTCAGTAGCAGCTACGCTAGGGGAGAGGAGGTTCTGCTGTGATGTCATATCTGCCACGTCTTTTTAATTACAAATATTTACAAGTAGCACGATAGTATTTACAAATCTCAGATGAGGCTGCAGACATAGTCGAAACTCACATAATCATTTAAACTGAAGAACAAGGTGTGTGTGTGATTCAGGCAGACAGGACCAGAAAATTACTTTTACAGCCCCGTTCAAGGACCCGTGAGTTGACCGGATGGGGAGGAGCCTTAGGCCGGGGACACACTGGCCGCGGAAGCGCCGCGAAAATGGGACCGCCTTCATTCGGCGCCCTTGTTAAGCTATTCTATAGACCACATGGGCCGCCGAAGCGCCGCGAATCGCCTCGCGCCGGCGCGCGCCGGCGCTCCAGCCCGCGCCGTGCAGCGATCATTTCGGCGTTGGCTCTATTTTTTTCGCGAGCCACGGGTGAATCGCGTCAATTCTGGCAGGAAGTCAAACGTAGACATAAGAGGCAGGCCGGTAAAGTTAACAAAATAAAGCATTTCAAAATAAAATTCCGCAATAGTCAAATGTGTTCGTAAACAGACACTGCAGAAAAACCACACGAACACGCACACACATACACACACATCGAACTTGTGTGCGTGTGTGACCACGTGAAGGGGGGAGTGGTTTTGGGTGTCTTTTCACCGGAGCAAACAGGACAGAGAGGCAGAAAGTCTGAGGCAAGCAGTTAGGATGGATGACTTTAAATTAATTATGGAAGTTGAGAAACACAAGGAGCTGTACGACCCCCGAAAAACATGATTGTTTACGTACCCATGTCGGAAGAAACTGCTAGGATACAGCTGCAGAATTGGAGCGGGTTCCAAGAGATTCAACTGGCAGAAACAACTCATACCATAGGTTCACACACACACGCGCGCGCGCGCGCACGCGCACAAACACTCAAACGTAGGAAAAGAGCTGAGAAAAGGCAGAGAGGAAATGGAGGACACCAAGTGTTTAAAAGAAAAACTACAGCTGAGCCGAGGCGCGCCTCGACTGGGGCGCGTCTGATCTGAACTGAGGAGCGGCGAGCAGCGGCCGAATTTCGTGAGCGATTCGCTTCTCGGCGCTTCGCAGCGCTTCCGCGGCCGGTGTGTCCCCGGCCTTAGGCTTCCTATCAGGGCCGGATTTAGCCAGCCCTACAAAGGGGGGCAGGAAGAATATCAGGAGGGGCAGGTCTGGGAAATAATTTTTCAGGTGTCAAATACCCCCAAATCCCTAAAATGCATAGAAAACTATGCTATCATCATTACAGTTCTTCTATCCATATATCTATCTTTTCCTTCGATCCATTCCTTACACTACCCTCTGCATTTGCCCGGTCTTGGGACCGGCACAAATGGGACACTGGCTTGTTCCCTATTGGGGCTGCATTAATCTTTCTTTTTTCTTTCTATCTATCTATCTATCTATCTATCTATCTATCTATCTATCTATCTATCTATCTATCTATCTATCTATCTATCTATCTATCTATCTATCTATCTATCTATCTATCTATCTATCTATCTATCTATCTATCTATCTATCTATCTATCTATCTATCTATCTATCTATCTATCTATCCATCCATCCATCCATCCATCCATCCATCCATCCATCCATCCATCCATCCATCCATCCATCCATCCATCCATCCATCCATCCATCCATCCATCCATCCATCTATCTATCTATCTATCTATCTATCTATCATCCATCTATCCATCCATCCATCCATCCATCCATCTATCTATCTATCTATCTATCTATCTATCTATCTATCTATCTATCTATCTATCTATCTATCTATCTATCTATCTATCTATCTATCTATCTATCTATCTATCTATCTATCCATCCATCCATCCATCCATCCATCCATCCATCCATCCATCCATCCATCCATCCATCCATCCATCCATCCATCTATCTATCTATCTATCTATCTATCTATCTATCTATCTATCTATCTATCTATCTATCTATCTATCTATCTATCTATCTATCTATCTATCTATCTATCTATCTATCTATCTATCTATCTATCTATCTATCTATCTATCTATCTATCTCTATCTGCCTATCTGTCTCTCTTTTAATTTTTTAAGGTTTTTATCTTTTTTATGTCTTTAATCTATTTTATCTATCTTATCTGTCTATTCTTTCATTTTTATTTTATTTTTTATTTTACTTATATTTTTTAGAAATGTTGTTGTTTTTATTTCTTTATGGCTTCTATCAGTCATTACAGCATCAGCCTTCTGCTTTTCTGTGCTAAAGTCCTAACAAATGAATCCATATCCAGGCCTGTTGTCATGGTCTTCTCGTGAACCAGAATGACTACATTTCTTTTTCTCTTATGTAGCGTAGTACGGCAGGACGGGGTAAGAACATGAGACAAAGTGGAGAAAGAGCTCTCGCATGATGCTGCTGACCCCTTCTTTCCACCGGAGCCGTCAGCAGCACATTACTGCAGCAGCACGCCTTGCTCGCGTAAGCTGCTGCTTGGCCATTCCCACGAGACGCGAAGCAGCAGGGGAGCAGCTGTCACCGACCGAGCACGAAGTCGTAAACACAACAACAAGCAGGAGAAAACTACAACACGGCTCCAAAAGGTTTGTGTTTTATGTTCTGTCCGTTTTATAATCGCCAATATGGACCTGAAAAACAAAGGAGACCGCTAGCTAGGTGATAACTTCTCACGGGGCCGCACAGTTAGTAATTTTTTTTTTTAAGTAAAGCAACCGGAAGGCAGTACGTTCTTTATTCTGAAAATCTCGGGAGCTTCGCTCCATTTCCGCGTCTGATTTCCTGTCTTTCCTTCCCCAAAAATGTCGAACTTGACCCGTTTCAGAGGCGTCACGCGTAGAGAATAGAACCGGCGCGTAAGGGCCGCGACATGCTGCTCCTGAGACGCGGCCAATTCGCGCTGCTGACGGCTCAAGAGAAAAAGGTTCTGTTGACCACAGCGGTTCCTAACAGCAGCTGTGACGTGCTGCTGACGGCTCCGGTGGAAAGAAGGGGTCAGACGTAGAGCCTGACGATCAGCTTCAAAAACAACAAAGCAACTTTAAGGAATGCTCCCCAAAAATCCTAAAATTCATCTTTCTTCACTAAAATAAACTCATATTGACTCAGATGTTTTTACCCAATCCATTTAAAGCAGATGTTAATATGCATGTGCAGAACAGCGAGCATTTCTGCTAGATGTTTGAGAACAGATCAGATTGGAAATCTATTTTTCAGAGTTCTAATTACCTCTAAAAGCAGACATTCATGTGTATTATCATGCAGTCATCCTGTTTTAATCACAAAGTGGCGCCGAAGACGAGATATCGCCTGGTTGGATTCAGATACAGGGTTTTTTCTGGGGAACACAGCTGGATTCAGTCTGCACTAAACCTCAGGTCAGGGTCACCATGGAGACTCTGGATGTTTCTCAATGCCAAGGAACCTTGCCTTGATGTCTTGGCCCCGCCCCAGTTGCCTAGGGGATACGTCATCCGGAGCAACCAAAACATGTTCCAATCGGTTCCAATGTTCATGTTCTACTGAGGCATGTGTTCTCCGTTTGTTAGCCGTTTAGCTAGCTGAGCAAGGATACACGGGAGATGTCTTGTAGCCTACGCCTTGGTCAAAAATTACCAGAATACGCCGCAGTGTTTTCAAAAGAACGGCGGATCAGAAGCCAGCAGCTACTTCAGGGACAAATTTCAAGTTTAAAAGCGAGTCAACTACCATATTTTTTGCACCATAAGGCTCACCTGATTATAGGGCGCACAGCCAATCAGTGTCCTAGTCAAAGGTTTGGTCCGCACATAAGGCTCCATAGCAGCTATAAAAATTATTCAGCAGCAATACTGAAAAAAGCATTCACAATTTTTCATTCCTTGTCCATAAATCCCTCAAAATCCTCGTTCTCCGTGTCTGACATGAAGAACTGACCCAGCACTGAACCCAGCGCGCTCGGCTCCAATGCGCCCGGCTCATCGCATCAGAGGCAATGTCACTGTCGTTGCTCGGCTCTCCCGTTGTTATCCCGGCCTTGGGGAAAGCTTGAACAACAGTCTGGACGGAAACGTTGGCCCAGGCATCAGCGATCCACTCACAGATGGTGGCATAAGTCAGTCGGCGCTGCTTGTACGTCTTGGTGAACGTGTGTTCGCCATCAGTCATCCAGCGCTTCCACGCTGCTCGGGCTTTTGCTTTGAAGGACCGGTTCACCCCGATGTCCAGCGGCTGGAGCTCTTTGGTTAATCCACCCGGTATGATGGTGAGCTCTGTGTGCATCCTCTTCACCTGGATTTTAAAGGCGTCGGTGAGATGGGCCCGCATGGAGTCGCAGATCAGCATGGCTGGAGAAGTGTGGAAGAAGCCGTCCCGTCTTTTGGTGTACACCTCCTGCAGCCACGTCGCCATCATGTCCTCATCCATCCAGCCCTTCGGGTTTGCCTTGATGATCACGCCGGCGGGAAACTTTTCTTTGGGTAAAGTTTTCTGCTTGAAGATGACCATCAGCGGCAGCTTCTGGCCATCAGCCTGGCAGGCGAGCACGACGGTGAAGCAGGACTTCTCGTGGCCGGTCGTCCGCACAGACACCGTGCTGGTCCCCATTTTCTCCACGGTCCAGTTCACCGGGACGTCGAAGGTAAGCGGGACCTCATCCATGTTGGTGATGTGCTGGGGCCGGATGTTTTTGTCTGCCATCTTCTTAGTGCATTAGGAGCGGAACAACTCTAGCTTCTCAGTGTCACCTTTTATTTGGTGAGGGTGGGCAGTGCTACGGGCCGGCTCTTTGTTTTCCTGCGGACGCAGGTGTGGCTGGCTTCACTTACGTCCTTAATACATGTATAAAAGGCACATTCATATTAAAAGGCGCACTGCCGGTTCAGGGAAAGATCAAAGGTTTTTAATAGCGCCTCATGGTGTGGAAAATACCGTGGTTAAAAAATTTTTTTAGATCCGAAGAAGTTATCTATGGTTGGCTAGTTGCTTATTAGTTGCAGCTTCGGTGGCTAGCGGGTAGTAACTCAATTATATTATTAATTTAATAAACATATACACAATTTAAAAAGTAAAAGACTCGTTATATATTTATATTGAAACTAATACGTATAAAATATAATGTTGTCTCCCGTGTCACGTGACGTTACATGACCGCCATGGAAGCCGCAGTCACGTGATGCAAGTCTGTTCCATTTAACCGTTTTCGATGACCAAGGAAGGACCGTGTCCTCATAAGCAAGGCGCCTGGCCTCGCAAGACGTTGCCTCCCAAGGTCAGGCGCCTTGACATTGAGAAACACCGCTCTGATTTCTCAGTTTTTTAAAGAATTTAGAAATAAAATATGTTTAGTTTTGCTGTTCCTTCCAGATATAGTCATTTCAACTTGCTAAAGATGTAGAGGGAAAAAGTGCAGTTTGGAAAAACCATCACGAACATTTCTAACGTGGACTTGTTGAATCATCTGAAACATCAGGAGGAAACAGGAGGATTTATACAGGATGAGTGGAATCAGGAGCAGCTGGCTGATGAGCTGATGATGTGACAGGTCGAAGGGACCGAGGCGCCTAAAGGACAAAGAACTCAACAATATGTGGAGGACATAAACCGATCCCAGGAAAGCAACAGAAACCATCTAAAGTCGACTAAATCAATCAAACACAGACGAGTTAATTGATGCATCAAACCGTGCTTGACTTTTCATTCATTCTTTGCACCATTCGGTTTTCAATTGAAATCCAAAAATTAAACATAATAATAAACAGATTTTTCTATGCTTTGGTAAACAGACACAATAAAATTAAATCAAAAACACATTTTTCTCATTTCAGCTTCAGGATCGGATCAGAAAAACAAAATGGAAAAATAATCTGGGACCGAATGATGTTTATGATTCACTAGTCGGGTTTACCTGGACAGGTGATGTAGGCAGGAAGGTGTATTTGTGTCACCAGCAGACAGAACGTTATGGTGACGAGTGTTAATATTAGACGTCTAATGGTGGTTTGTTGAGCGGTGATGTTCCTCTGGTTGGGGAAACATTCTCACATGGTTGAAATAATGATGTCCAAGACCACATGAGAGTATCAATTTCTGTTTCCACCTACAAACTGAACAATAAAGTAACGAGACTCAGCTTTAAGGTTTCTACGAAGGTACAACGTGATTCCTTCATGTCTAGAGAGTCCACCCCATGGAACCAATCTGGAGCCCTGCAGGATTCCACAAACGTTCTAGTTTGACGTTTTGAAGAATGAAAAAGACTCACTTGAACAAAGGTGATCAGTGTTTCATGATCGGTTCCTCGGAAGACGCCTCGTCTCAACGCTCAGTGACCTCAGTTGCTGTCCCGGTTGAAGTGCTCCAGCTCCGGTTGAAGTGCTCCAGCACGGTGGCGTTGGTCCGCTCAAACAGCCACTGTTGGCTCGGAGAGGCGGGGTCACATGTGTTCATGAAGACTCGCCGCTCCATGGGACTGCTGTCGATGCAGCTGTTGCTGACTGGGTGATACAGACTCTTGTCCTGGAGGAGACATACACATTCTTAGAGGACTCCCCCCTCCTCCTCCGATGCTCTTTACCTTCGCTCCTACCTTTCTGTAGCGCCACAGCTGGTTCCCCTTCATACCGTGACAGTCGTACAGCGTGACAGGGCTGCTGTGAGAAACCGCATCAAAGCAGACCTTCCTCGTGTGCATGGGGTCACCGACCCGGATGTCCTCCCTCCAACCGAACGTCAACACCTGCAGGGGTTGCAACAAATCTGTTTCTTTTTTCATCTTATTATCGTAAATGATGTCGGATTAATCCAGTCTCTCGTTGGGCTGCAACAAATAGTGCCAGCATTCACAAGCAGACATGACCGTCACCTGTCCGTGGCTCCAGCTCGTCTCGCCGCGGCTCTTCACACAGTTGTCCAAGCGGATCGGACTCCCAGAGACAAGGTGTTTAATCTCCATGCACATTCCACTTCCCACATTCCTGATCTAAGCACAAAACGAACAAACACAGAAGATCTGAATGAAAAAAAAAAGTTCCCTCACAGCATTAGAGGCTAAGAAAAAGAAAAAGAGGGAAATATTAAGGGAGTCTGAAGAAATCTGAGCGGAGCAGAGTCCTTTTTCTAGACGTCAGCGAGACTCACTTAAAACCAGGATGAGAGAATCGTGGACCTATAAACAGATCCAAGCAGAATAATGTAACTGGAATGAGCTAACTGTTTCTCAGCTGGTGATTCGATTCCTGACTCCTCCGCACCCTGAAGTGTCCTCAGGCAACACGCCTCTGCCCCCCACCACCATCAGTGTGTGAATGACTCATTGGGTTGTAAAGCACCTTGGGGGGTTGTAGGACTCTAGAAGGCACTATATCAAATAAAGACAGTTTCACATTTTTACATGGCTATCTGTGTAAGTGTTAAAATCTTCATTTGTTCTTATAATATTGATAATTGTTCAATAAAGTTATTTAAAACAACGCCGCACCCTCAACTTATGCAAATGTATTTGAGCAGATAGGTAACTTCATTTATTTATAGTGCACTCTGGGATTATTTATCGGACCAAATGTAGGGCTGTGTGACCGACCTGTGAAATTAAAATATTAATTATTTTATTATGATCTTAGAAATGAAGTAATGTAACTTTAAATGGTTCAACATGACTCATTTCACGTAGTGTTAAAAAGACATGACACATTTTTTCACTGATCCAATCAGAATCTTACAGATCTGACGGAGGCGTGCTTCTGACGGTGTTTGGTAATTTTCATTCGACAATAAACCATAGCATCCGAGGTATAAAACAGATGCCACATCAGCTCTAACGCAGTTCAAAGCGTTTCAGAGCAATGTGACGGAGTGGCCAATCCTGAACTTTAACTATTTAACTGAAAGAACCTCGACAAGCTGAGAGGAAATCCAGTCGCTATAACAACAAGCAACGACAACAGCTCCTTTCAGAATAAGAGCTCCACTGTCCCAGGCTGGGTCTGAACAGACACCAAGAAAAGAGTCGTGTGCCGGCAGTATCTCGAGACGGGTCTGGTTGGAACTGCAGCTCTGCTACCAGCTCGGTGTCCAGAGAGGGTCCGGGTGGACCTTGGCACTCCTGATCTCACAGAGGACTTCCACCAGGCAGGTAGGCGTGGCTTAATGGTGTCTCATGCAGTTCTGAAACGAACCCCAGCTTATTCCAAACCAACATCTTCAGCTCCTGTCAGAACTAATCGCTTCTTCGGATTTGCGGGTTCTGATTTACATGACACGTCATCCATTTTTAGTCGCACTATACACTTAGTTCTTAAATGAGCCTAGTTTAATCGTTAGTAATAAAATTTCTTAACTTTTAAACTTGACTCGTTCTATTCTGTTGTCTCTGAGTGAATACATAACGGTTACATGATCTCTGCATTAAAAAGACCCGATCTTCTGGTTTAACCAACCCCGTTCCGTGAGGCGGATTTCATATTTCCTATGGAATCCCACGCCTTACGGCTCATTAATTAAAATGTAAGAACCTCTCATTTTTCCCTTACAATCGTTATCGCAATATCAGCATGCACAATATGCATATCGCAAACAACAGATAAATCGCAGTGAATGGTCAGCTCAAATGTTTGCTACACATAATGGATCCTGTCAATCAAACAGAAGCATGATGTTTTTTCAACAAATCAAATAGAGCTCTTCACCCATTTGGCCAATTGGGTGGGTTCTCATAGGTTAGACCCTGAGGCGGACGTCACTTAATTTTGATGGTTAGCAAACACCTGAGTTAGCTTTGTTCTGCTCTTTCTGCAGATTCTACTTTTCCCGGGATCCACTGATTGCCTTTTCTTGTTCATTTTCTTTTCCCTTTCCTCACATCTTTTGCTTTTCTCATTTTGATGATTTTTATTTTTGTTTTTGATTATTTTTGGTCCTGAGTTAAGTTTTTATTTATCGCAAATAATATCGTCATCGCAATATTAATCACTGTTATCGAATATCGCAGGTTTTCCTAATATCGTGCAGCCCTAGTTTCAAAGGTAAAGATGGATTTAGTTTTAAAAGTAGTTCCAAAAGAGCCACAACCCAGAGCAGATCTGGTTACACGCTAACATGATTTCCACAGTTTGTCCAGACTACCCAAAAGTTTATATGTTTACCTGCAGCCAGTTAACGAGTGTGACATCATCATCAGGCGCCGGGCCTCTAATAGATCTGGTGCCTAGACTGTCACAAGTTGATGAACGTTGGCAAACACACATTCAGCTAAACTCAGTTTAACTGATGTTGAGCTCAAATTTGGTACGTTAGTAGTTGAGAGTCAAGCTAATCAGACAGTCTGGGTGCTAACTGACTGGGAAAGATTTAGGCTCAAAAAGATCCTGAGAAACCATTTTTCACTTATTATTTTTACAAATGAGTTTCTGATAGAAAACAGACGGTGAAACTCCAGGATTAGAAAAGCCTGACAGATCTACGTCACACTGTCACCTAACATTCAGAGAATCACCCATCTACTCACGACAGGGAAGGTCTCTGCTAGTAGAAGCTAACCATTAGCATTAGCAACTCTACCACACAGCAGAACTCCTCCAGGCTTGTGTTACTTGTGGAGATTAAACATCAACGTTGTGGAGCAGACAGTCAGTGGTAGAGTCGTGTTGCTGCTAGCCAATCAGAGGAGATCTTATCAGGAAATAGGGCTCAAAGGCCTACGGTCTGAAGCTACTGTCTCCTCCAGCTGAAATCTGCATCCTCAAACAAGCGCACCAGAGCTTTTCTCCCCACAGAACGCCTTACAAGGTGTGCATTCCCACTAGAGACCTCTGGTTGAAGGACCTCTTTAAGAGTTTGGCTGTTTCTAATGAACCATGTGACAGATATTAAACCACAGACAGCTACACCTCAGCCAGTTTGATGATACTGAGCTAAAACGATCATGCTAACAGATCAGTCATGATGTTTTTGACTAGATTTGACCAACTTGTCTGTAACACCATCAGTCTTTGAACAAATGACTGAAAAGTAACACTTTTAGAGGAAACACCTCTGACAGCTACCACTGCCCTTTAGCGTTGACCTGTCCCAACCACAGGTGAGGCTAATCATCTGATTAATACAGCTTCTTGTGGATTGGTTTGTTTCCAGATATTTAAATGGTTCCTAGCGTATCAATCAGATGTTTTCAAGACTTTGCCTCACATGTCCATTAAACAACAATAGTAATGTGTTTTGCTTTAATCTCTGCACAGTGAACCTTAAACAAGCACCAGACCAATGAACAAACAACCAGCTGGTTGTTTTGCCTCTACTTCCTGGTCTGTGTTTATTACTGCTGGATGACCCCTCCCCTTACCTCCCCCCACGCAGCAGCAGGAGGCTCCACCGGTGGGTAGTGTCTCGGCAGATCCCAGGCCACCTCCTGCATGAACCACTTGAAGCTTTTGCAGCTCAGTCGATTACGCAGCTCCTTCTGCGCCGTCATGTCTCCTGCTGACAGGTGGCGGTACTCGGGCCGGCGCTGGTAGACGTATTCGGCGTACTCATCCATCCAAACCTCAGCGACGCGCTTCAGGTTCTGAGAAGAGAAGCTGTTTCATCAGAATCCTTCATTTCTTGGCTGAAAAGCCTGGTGGATTGAAAGTTTAAATTAAATTGATCACTGAGTTTGAGACATTCATGAACCCTGAACTAACCACATGTTTCATAACCATCTCCGTAACATCTGGAACAGTGATGATTTGATATGCTGGTAAAACCTGCACAGAGCTGTCTTTCAGCTTCCCACTGAAGCACCACTTCAACAAAAACATCACAAGGATGTGAGAACCGAGGACGTGAAGCCCTGATTTTGAGCGCTAGCAGTGGTTCCTTCATAGTTAACATTTTTATGTAAATGTTCTCCTTCATCAGCAGGGCAAAGCCGATCCAGGGCCATCAGCATTCCACCGAGGCCCCGCTGAAGGACTGCTGGTGAGAATAAAACAAAAGCTGAATCTTCGGCTGCATTCTGAGCCCGGTTCCAGGCTGAGGCTGCGGCATGCATAACGAATGCTGCTCGGATACACCTTGGATGATTTAGCACTTTAGAAAACTCTCCATTCTGTGTGGGTACTTCAGAAAAAGAAAACCAGGAACAACGGAGCTTAGGCTCATTCTTCACAGCAGCACCTGCAGAGGCAAGAAGCTGCAGCTGGAGGAGAAGCCGCTCAGATCTGGCTAACTGCAGACCACCAGGATGGAGACGAACCAGAGACTGTGCTGGTGACGGTGAACATTTACAACTGATTTAATGTTTAAGTCAAAGATGATGTAAATAAATCAACTCATAAAGTAAACAAACACGTTCAGGTTAGCTTGAAGAAAAATGGAATGTTATTTATTGTTGGACATAGAACAAGATTTTCCTGTCAATCTAAAGAATTCAGGCCACAGTGAAGCTTCAGTTTCAGAGTCCTGTTCATTCTTCCTTTTTCATGTGTTCATTAAGAAGTAGGGTCGCTCTAAAATGAATCATCCATCCATCCATCCACCCATCCATCCATCCATCCATCCACCCATCCATCCATCCATCCACCCATCCATCCACCCATCCAACCATCCATCCATCCAACCATCCATTTATCCATCCATCCACCCATCCAACCATCCATTTATCCATCTATCCATCCAACCATCCATCCATCTATCCATCCAACCATCCATGCACCCATCCACCCATCCAACCATCCATTTATATAACCATTTATACAACCATCCATCCATCCACCCATCCAACCATCCATTTATATAACCATTTATACAACCATCCATCCATCCATTTATATAACCATTTATACAACCATCCATCCATCCATCCATCCATCCAACCATCCATTTATCCATCCACCCATCCATTTATACAACCATTTATACAACCATCCATCCATCCATCCACCCATCCATCCACCCATCCAACCATCCATCCACCCATCCAAACATCCATTTATCCATCCATCCATACATTCACCCATCCATCCAACCATCCATCCACCCATCCAAACATCCATTTATCCATGTATCCATCCAACCATCCATCCATCTATCCATCCAACCATCTATCCATCTATCCATCCAACCATCCATCCACCCATCCAACCATCCATTTATACAACCATCCATCCATCTATCCAACCATCCATCCACCTATCCACCCATCCAACCAGCCATCTATCTATCCAACCATCCATCCATCCATCCATCCATCCATCCATCCATCCATCCATCCATCTATCCAACCATCCATCCACCCATCCATCTATCCAACCATCCATCCACCCATCCAACCATCCATCCATCCATCTATCCATCCATCCATCCATCCACCCATCCAACCATCCATTTATCCAACCATTTATACAACCATCCATCCATCCATCCATCTATCCAACCATCCATCCACCCAGCCAACCATCCACCCAACCATCCATCCATCCATCCATCCATCCATCCATCCAACCATCCATCCATTCATCCATCCATCCATCCATCCATCCACCCATCCAACCATCCATTTATCCAACCATTTATACAACCATCCATCCATCCATCTATCCAACCATCCATCCACCCATCCAACCATCCACCCAACCATCCATCCATCCATCCATCGACCCATCCAACCATCCATTTATACAACCATCCATCCATCCATCCATCCATCCATCCATCCATCTATCCAACCATCCATCCACCCATCCAACCATCCACCCAACCATCCATCGACCCATCCAACCATCCATTTATACAACCATCCATCCATCCATCCATCCATCCATCCATCTATCCAACCATCCATCCACCCATCCAACCATCCATCTATCCATCCAACCATGATTGAAAAACCATGTTGTACTAATTAAATATTTAATCATTTCATTTTGCTGCCACTGGTTAAGAAATTAAAATGTTTACTTTTTGTCTCTATTGGAACTTAATTTAATTTCTTTGATAAAAAGAAAAACAGGAGGAATATTTGACCGTCTCTCAGATCCAACAGCACCCCCGACTCTGTCAGTCATTCAGCCTCTGAGGAGGACCAAGGCCAACGTCTGGCTGCATGTTGGATGTTTTATTAAAGGAACCAGGAAAGACTTCTGAAGATGTTCCTTCTGTGAACAGAAGGAAAGACGAGACCAAAGCAGGAAGCACATCAACTCTTATGAGTTGTCTCTCAGATCAGCAGCTGCTCGGTTCTTTAAAGGAGTGTTAGCTAGTTGTTCTGGGAGGCTTTTTAATCCACATCATTTTTCAACAAGCAACTAAATCAGACGGCAGCTAAACCTTTCTTCATTCAGTGGTTGCATCAGTATTTCATTGTGATCTCCTGAAGAGTCAGGGTGGACATGTTCATCTATCTCAACATGGAGATAAAAACCAGCTCCGACTGGTTCAGACATGGGAACAAATATCAGCCATATTTATTTTATGGTGGTTGGGACGGCTGCATGACCATCTGCTCTTTAAGTAACGGAGATGTTAGTTTTAAATAAACATCCTGTTATGTTTCCAGTCTCTTTCTGTTAGCTAAAGCCTTTCAGCAGCCATCTTGATTTGGGTCAACAGTTAATCCAAAGTTTCCTGTTTTGTTTCTGTTTGGACGTCAAAACCACGAGGACACAGCGCCACTGCTTTACCTTGGCTAAGCTGATCCCACCAGGAACCTTGTAGGGGACGTATTTACGGTAGATGTGTCCCACTCTGGAGCAGGGGATGTCCTCCATCCGGCCACCACACATCCACACCTACAGGGAGAAAATGTTCACATCAGTAAAAGCTCAGGAAGCAGAAGTAGTGATGCAGGCGGGTCTTTGTTTAGTAAAAAAAAAAAAAGCCTCAGAGCTCATTTTTCAGAGGTTTCTAATTCTAGTTTAAAAAAGCTGCAGAAGCTTTTCAGGAAAACGAGTCAGCATCTCTGAAGCATCTATAGAATGACTCTAAAAGGTTTCATTACACCTAAAATCTCACAAAATCAGCTGTTTTCAGCAGGAACAAACCGTGCTTCCAAGCATGTTTCTCGTCTAATTCTGCTTTCATTTGTTATCGAGACAAAACAGAAACATCAAACGCTTCTTCTGGATTTTAATCCTTCAGATACAATAAAGACAGGAGCGATTTTTCTCTCTCACTGGCTGAAAATAAACCTGAGAAAGAGAGGGAGGGGTTGAGAGAGAGAGAGAGAGAGAGAGAGAGAGAGAGAGAGAGAGAGAGAGAGAGGGGGAGAGAAAGGGAGGGAGAGAGAGGAAGAAAGATAAGGGGAGAGAGAGATAGGAACAAAGAGGGAGGGAAATAGAGAAAGAGAGAGAGAGAGAGAGAGAGAGAGCGAGAGAGAGCAGACTACAGTGAGGTTGTGTCATCTGAGACAACGGACTGTGTGGGAAAGCTGGTTGGAAATGTGAAACGGGATTAGGAGGTTCCATTCCTGCAGAACCGAGCCGGTTGTGAATAATTTAAAGTGTTTAACAGCTGACAGCTTTTTAAGTTTTAGACAAGAACATGAAAACGTTTACCGCAACCTAACTGTGAGAGCAAAGTGAAGACAAGTGAGACAAACTGCTTCTACCATCATCTGAGTCTTTGAGAGAGACATGCAGATTAGAGGTTAGGATTATATCTTTCATTTCACCAAAACTTTCTCTGGACATTAATATTTAGCCTCACGTGGTTCAAAAGGAAGAAGAACAAATGAAAGCCTGTTTAACACGGCAGGATTTCAAATAGTTTAAATCTCTGGTCAAACGTGACTTTGGAGCAAACAAACATGGCGGAGGAGGAACGTCCTCACCTCGCTTCCTGATTGTCTGCACTTCCCCTTAAAAAGACAGCACACGTGTTTGTCCACGATGTCGTACCACGACAATCTAACTCCCGGAGTATTCCTGATTTCTGATCAGAGCAGTCCTGATGTACTTCCCGTTAGATCAGAGGGCTCCTAACACACCACACACAGCAGGAATATCTGGCAAGATTATGCTTGTTTACATACTCACACATTCATTTCAGAGGAAGCACACAAACAATGTTTTAAACCCACAAGCAGCCTTGATAAACATGCGTACACGAGATTAATGGTAAGTTATCCCGGACTCATTCACACCCACTGTGGAACGGAGGCGATCCGTTTTCCATACGACTTCCAGCGGTGAATTGTATGAATCTCTGATTTGCTCCCAGGACAGCACCAAACCTGACACACTGCTCTTAGAGACATAACTGTTAAAACAGCCTGTATTATCAGGAGGTTCAGAACGCCTGTGCTCGGCTTCTGACCAAGTCCTCCAAACACACCCACATCACCCCGCTTCTCCTCCAGCTGCACCGGCTGCCAGTCAACTTCAGGGTTCCACCTTCCTCAGGATCCACTGATTTCCCTCTTTCCTGTTCACTCTCTCTCCTTCTTTACATTTTTTAATCACAATTGTCTATTTTTTGCTCATTTTAAATATATTTTTAATCATTTTCTAAATTATTTTTTATAGTTGATATTTTTTTGTTTTTGTGATGCGCCTCGTGATTTTTATCTGTTATCTTGAGAGGCGCTATAGAAAAGATCATTTCTTCTTCTTCTTCTTCTTCTATCATGGAACTGATATCTCATTCCTTAATGATAAAAAAGCGGAGAAAAATGCAACAAGTGTTTTATTTTAAAATGTAACCTCGCTGTTCCAAGTCTCACTTCCTGTCTGGCTCGTGTAATTCCTTTAAAGGACCTGCATCATGCTACCTTCAACCGCCCAGAGTGATGAAAGGCACAATCTATGGTTAAACATGACCGTTGGAGCTGTGAGATGTTATCAAACACAGCTTTTTGTGAGTCATTCCTTTAACCTGTAAATAAATATTCCACAATAGTTCACAGCTGCAGACCTGGGGAGCAGAGGTTCACTGTCACGTCCCACTCAGCTGGATTTTGTTTGATATAAGACCTTCAACTTAATCAAAATCTGCATATGATATCTGGAAAAGATGACTCCATGAGAAAACTTTCCAGAACTCCGGACTGCATCCGTTCAGTATTCGGTGCGAACGAAGCTTTAGAGTTAGGGTCAGAAGGGGAGACGGCTTTTTCCTCTTCCTGTTCATGATGATCTAAATAAACCCGACTTGCAGGTTTAGGTGTTATAAAACGATCAGTTCTGGCTCATGAATCGATTAAAAACTAATAATTCCTTTAAAATTCATGTAAAATTTTTGTTCAGGCGCCATAAATAAATCCACCGCTGCCACGGAAACACGTTTCTTTTATGAATGAAAATGCTGCAGCTGCACACTTAAATAGAACATATTTTAAGCCTTTCTTGCACCAACAGCTTGTCTTTAATTCACCTCCAACTCTGAATAAAAAAGTTTGACACATTCAAAGGGAGCTCTTATAACTTCTGCTTCAGGAGCGGCGCTGCCTCAGAAATGTTTGCATAGCTAAAACCAGAGGAGGAATCCGCAGCGTGGTTCCGTTGTCCGAGCCCGCGTGTTCTGATTTTATCTGGCCGTGTGAGCGGGAAACTCTGGACGCTCCCACGTCACCAGAATGAAGCACAGCAGCAACCGGGCTGGTAGAGCTGCAGTTTGGTTGAGAGGATTAGCACGAGAGCCGGTTAATCTCCTCTCCTCAGGAGGGCGGCTGTCTGCAGCATATCAGCTAATAGGGATCTTAATAAAGAGGAAGCCAAATTGAATATCTGAGCTCACAAAGTAGACCTAAGAGGCACAGCAAGCATGTGCTGATAGCATAATTTCAGAGTTTGATCATCTTGGCTGAAATAATAACCTTGCTCTGGGATATTATCTCAGTAATTACTGAAACAAGATGAAAAGCTTCAAACGAGTATTAAAAACGTGAGCGCTCTTCTAACCACAAGTCAGATGGGAGTCATCGCCGTTTCACACTTCAGGTTCACACTTGAGGTGGAATTAACATCTGAAACCAGCATCTCACTGGGATCTGACTGGTTGGACTCTGAACTGTGATAAAAAACATGAACGTATGGGAGGAATCAGAGCATCTGGCCCTATGATGGTACCAGGACCAGGAGGAAAACCAGGACATAGCTACCCCCAAAAGGAAAGCATTAACCTCCTCAGTGACTCCTCACCCCTTCTTTCCACCGGAGCCGTCAGCAGCACGTTACTGCAGCAGCACGTCTTGCTCGCGTAAGCTGCTGCTTGGCCCTTCCCACGAGACGCGAAGCAGCAGGGGAGCAGCTGTCACCGACCGAGCACGAAGTCACACGAGTGACTTCACCAGTAAACACAACAACAAGCAGGAGAAAACTACAACATGGTTTGTGTTTTACGTTCTGTCCGTTTTATAATCGCCAATAAGGAGACCGCTAGCTAGGTGATAACTTCTCACGGGGCCGCACAGTTAGTAACTTTTTTTAAAGTGAAGCAACCGGAAGGCAGTACGTTACTTTATTCTGAAAATCTCGGGAGCTTCGCTCCGTTTTCGCGGTCGATTTCCCGTCTTTCCTTTCCCAAAAATGTCGAACTTGACCCGTTTCAGAGGCGTCGCGCATAGAAAATAGAACCGGCGAGTAAGGGCCGCGACATGCTGCTCCTGAAACGAGGCCGACTCGCGCTGCTGAAGGCTCCGGTGGAAAGAAGGGTTCAGGATGAGGAGGAGCGGCGGCACGACTGAGCCCCACAGAGGAATCATCATCATCGTCATTTATTTCCAACATGCCAATAACATCACAATTAACAACAGGATATAAATCAATAATAAATCAAGTTTCCTCCTCCTTGAACCGTCACCTTATCGTGGTGGAGGAGTTTGAGTGCCCTAATGATCCTAGGAGCTATGTTGTCTGGGGCACTTAGTGCCCCTGGTAGGGTCTCCCATGACAAATTGGTCTTAGGTGAAGGGTGAGACAAAGAACGGTTCGAAGGATCTTTCATGGCGGATAAAACGAAGAGTCGGAGTACCCGGCCCGGAGGGTTACCGGGGTCCCACCCTGGAGCCAGGCCTGGGGTTGGGGCCCGTGAGCGAGCGCCTGGTGGCCGGGCTTTTGCCCATGGGGCCCGGCCGGGCCCAGCCCGAACCGGATACATGGGCTCGTCCTACTGTGGACCCACCACCCGCAGGAGGAACATGAAGGGTCCGGTGCAATGCGAATCGGGTGGCAGACCAAGGCGGGAGCCTTGGCGGTCCAATCCCCGGACAAGAAAACTAGTTTTTGGGACATGGAACGTCACCTCGCTGGCGGGGAAGGAGCCGGAGCTTGTGGCAGAGGTTGAGCGGTACCGGCTAGATATAGTCGGACTCACCTCGACACATTGCATTGGCTCTGGAACCCGAGACCTGGAGAGGGGTTGGACACTCTACTTTGCTGGAGTTGCCCCGGGTGAGAGGCGGAGGGCTGGGGTTGGCTTTTTGTTAGCCCCAAGACTCTCTGCCTGTGTGTTGGGGTTTACCCCGGGGGACAAGAGGGTAGCTTCCTTGCGCCTTCGGGTCGGGGAACGGGTCCTGACTGTTGTTTGTGCTTATGGGCCAAATATCAGTTCAGAGTACCCACCCTTTTTGGAGTCCCTGGGACGAGTGCTAGATAGTGCTCCATCAGGGGACTCCATTGTCCTGCTGGAGGACTTCAATGCTCACGTGGGCAATGACAGCTTGACCTGGAGGGGTGTGATTGGGAGGAACGGCCCACCTAATCTGAACTCGAGCGGTGTTTTGTTATTGGACTTCTGTGCAAGCCGCAGTTTGGCCATAACGAACACCATGTTCGAACATAAGGATGCCCACCGGTACACTTGGTACCAGGGCAGCCTAGGTCACAGGTCGATGATAGATTTTGTAGTCGTATCATCTGACCTGCGGCCGTATGTTTTGGACACCCGAGTGAAGAGAGGGGCGGAGCTGTCAACTGATCACCACCTGGTGGTGAGTTGGCTCAGATGGCAAGGGAACATGCCGCGTAGACCTGGCAGACCCAAACGCATAGTGAGGGTCTGCTGGGAACGCCTGGCAGAAGAACCTGTCAAGACGGTCTTCAACTCCCACCTCCGGCAGAGCTTTGACCACGTCCCGAGAGCAGTGGGGGACATTGAGTCCGAGTGGGCCTTGTTCCACTCTGCGATTGTCGAGGCGGCTGTTGCTAGCTGTGGTCGTAAGGTGGCCGGTGCCAGTCGTGGTGGCAACCCCCGTACCCGCTGGTGGACACCAGAGGTTCGGGGAGCCGTCAGGCTGAAGAAGGAGGCCTACAGGGCGTGGCTGGTCTGTGGGTCTCCAGAGGCAGCAGACAGGTACCGGATAGCCAAGCGGGGTGCAGCAGTGGCAGTTGCCTAGGCAAAATCTCGGGCGTGGGAGGAGTTTGGTGAGGCCATGGAGGAAGACTATCGATCGGCTCCAAAGAGGTTCTGGCAAACTGTCCGGCGCCTCAGGAGAGGAAGGCAGCAACTCGCTCACACTGTTTACAGTGGGGATGGGGAGCTGCTGACGTCAACTGAGGCTATAGTCGGACGGTGGAAGGAATACTTTGAGGAGCTCCTCAATCCCACCAATGCGCATTCCGAGGAGGAACCAGAGCTGGGAGGCCTGGGGATGGACTGTCCGATCTCGGGGGCAGAAGTTGCTGAGGTAGTCAAACAACTACACAGCGGCGGAGCCCCGGGGGCGGATGAGGTTCGTCCTGGGTATCTCAAGGCTATGGATGTTGTAGGGCTGTCATGGTTGACACGTCTCTACAACATTGCGTGGTCATCGGGGGCAGTTCCTAGGGAGTGGCAGACCGGGGTGGTGGTCCCCATCTTTAAGAAGGGTGACCTGAGGGTGTGTTCCAACTATAGGGGGATCACACTCCTCAGCCTCCCTGGAAAGGTCTACGCCAAGGTACTGGAGAGGAGGGTCCGATCGATAGTTGAATCTCAGATAGAGGAGGAGCAATGTGGTTTTCGTCCTGGCCGTGGAACTGTGGACCAGCTCTATACCCTTGCAAGGGTGATGGAGGGGGCATGGGAGTTTGCCCAACCAATCCACATGTGCTTTGTGGATTTGGAGAAGGCTTATGACCGTGTCCCCAGGGGCACCCTGTGGGGGACGCTCCAGGAGTATGGGGTGGGTGGCTTTCTGTTAAGGGCCATTCAGTCCCTTTACCAGAGGAGCGTGAGTTTGATCCGCATAGCCGGTAGTAAGTCGGACCTGTTCCCAGTGAGGGTTGGACTCCGCCAGGGCTGCCCTTTGTCACCGGTTCTGTTCATCACTTTTATGGACAGAATTTCTAGACGCAGCCGTGGTGTGTAGTGTGTCGAGTTTGGTGGCAGGAGAATCTCGTCTCTGCTTTTTGCGGATGATGTGGTCCTCCTAGCTTCATCCAGCTCTGACCTTCAGCTCTTGCTGGGTAGGTTCGCGGCCGAATGTGAAGCGGCTGGGATGAGGATCAGCACCTCCAAATCTGAGACCATGGTTCTCGACCGGAAAAGGGTGGCTTGCCACCTCCGGGTCGGGGGAGAGGTCCTACCTCAAGTGGAGGAGTTTAAGTATCTCGGGGTCTTGTTCACGAGTGAGGGTAGGAGGGATCGGGAGATCGACAGGCGGATTGGTTCGGCGTCTGCAGTGATGCGGACGCTGAGCCGATCTGTCGTGGGGAAGAGGGAGCTGAGCCAGAAAGCCAGGCTCTTGATTTACCGGTCGATCTACGTCCCAATCCTCACCTATGGTCATGAGCTTTGGGTAATGACCGAAAGAACGAGATCGCGGATACAAGCGGCCGAAATGAGTTTCCTCCGTAGGGTGGCCGGGCTCAGCCTTAGAGATAGGGTGAGGAGCTCGGACATTCGGGAGGGACTCGGAGTAGAACCGCTGCTCCTCCGGATCGAAAGGAGCCAGTTGAGGTGGTTTGGGCATCTGGTCAGGATGCCTCCTGGACGCCTCCCCGGGGAGGTGTTTCGGGCATGTCCTGCCGGCAGAAGGCCCCCGGGTCGACCCAGGACACGTTGGAGAGGTTACATCTCCAATCTGGTCCGGGAACGCCTTGGGGTCCTGCCGGAGGAGCTGGTGGACAAGGCCGGGGAGAGGACGGCCTGGAGCTCCCTAATTGGGATGCTGCCCCCACGACCCGGACCCGGATAAGCGGAGGAAGACGAAGACGAATAAATCAAGTTGACATTGTAGGCATGTTGGAAAGGGAGTGGGCGGAAGCCAAGCTTATTCAAGCCCACCCCTATTTAACATTAAACAGTTTAAGATTTAATATGTAGAAAAAACTCTAATTCAACAACCTTGTGACCAAAGAAAATCATAAATCATAACAATAATAATGGTAGTCTAGACAACTTAACAATTCTTGTCAGTATCATTAATTATATATTCCCATACACCTTTACTCACATCATTGCCCATTCTCATTTGTAATGTATTCTAACCAGACTGTTCTTCTGTAGCGTGCTTTAAAAATCTGAATATTTTGACATTGTTTGTGATCAGTCTTTAGGTTATTCCGTGTTTTTATCCCACACACAGACACACAGAAGCTTTCACGTGTTGTTCGCACCAGTGGTGATTTAAATATTTGATCTCTCCTCAGGCTATGTGACAGCTCTTTAATTATAAATAGCTTTTGTCAATTATTTGGTAGAAGTTTATTAAATGCTTTGAAAAGAATTTGAACAGTTTGATATTTAATTATATCCTATAATTTTAATAATTTTGATTGTAAAAAAGTTCATTTGTGTGTTCTAAGAATCCAACCTTATCTATGAAACGGACCGCTCTTTGTTGCAATATGTAAAGACGATGTAAGGATCATTGATAATTATTCCCCCATACCTCAGCGCCATAAGTAAAATAAGGGAGAACTGAGGAGGTAAAGCTTTTAATACCAAGGTTAATATCAAGCTGTTACAAATTACCATCTTTAAAATTGTTAGTAATAAATTCTTAACTTTATAAACCTGACTCTTGCTTGAAATGAAACACAGAAAGGTCTATAGTTGGTTATTGAATCAGCAAAGAATCCACCAAGTCTTCTGTTAATAAATAAACTTTTGCTGTACAATGTAATTGAATTAAAAATTAATCTTTCGATTAAAATATAGACCAAGACAGTTGGTGTTTGAACTTCTATCGTTTGTATTAATATCCTAGAAATGTATGCATAATATAAGTTCATATGTGTCCGATCTTTTCTCAGGATCTAACCAAACTGATAGCAAACAGGGTTAAATCCTAGTGTGTAAAGTGTGTGTTTACTTTAATCTTTTCATTAAATTGTCCAATTGGGATGTCTGGATTTTCACCTGCTAATTTTGGTCCAATATTAACAACAAATTCATTGAAGCTACCTATTGCTAATTCCATATTACATTTGTTTCCATGTGCATCTCAACAACAGTTTGGATTTCCTGTCTTTGTGGATTTGTATTTAACCAAACCATTCAATATGTCCCATGTTCTTTTTAGATTATTTTTGTTATCATATAATATACTCCCATAGTACAGTTTTTTACTGTCTCTTATTATATTAGATAATTTATTTTTGTATATCTTGTGTCATTCTGCTTCTTTAGTTTTGGAGTTGATAAATTTTTTATAAAGATTATTTTTCTTTTTACAAACATTTAATATTCCTTTTGTAAGCCAAGGAGATCTAGGAAGGAAGGAATTTCAGCCGGTTGGATCCAGGATCTTGGTCTTTGGGCCTGATCCGGATCTCATGAGGTCCTCCCTCACCCTCACATTACAGCAGACAAATTTATATTTGAATCTGAACGTGATTTAGCCTACAGTCACTCCTAAATGTCTCTCCAACTCTCCCATAAGTTGTTTCTAATGCGTCCACACTGTCAGGAACTGAGAGATGACCCCATCTGAACCAGTTCTTTTGGAGGTTTTTTTTTCACCTTGAATGAGATCTCGTATTGTTCTCCTCCCCAGATTTCCAGACCCATGTCATATCCTCCCAGCTCCCAGAACCACTTTCTGTCCACAGCAAACAGACCGCCCGCCATCACCGGAGACCTGGAAGACAAAAAGGAGACACGACGCGGGTCCTGAGGTGGGGACAGGTTTGGTTCCTTTGTTACATACGGTGATGATTTACCGACAGATGTATTTCTAACGAGAACTGGAAGAAGCAGGCCGCTGCATCAGCTGAGGTTAAACACAGGAACGCTTTCCCAGTGGGCAGGTCTCACTTATTCCATCAGTAAAATCCAGGTGATGACTTTTTAAGATTGCGAGTCTATTTATAGACACTTCCCTCCACGTAATGATGATAATCTGTACAGAGCACAAGCAATTAACCCTCTGCAGCGTGTCTGACTGCAGCCATGAGGTCCGAGTGCTGAGCTGGGGCTGCAGAGGCTGATTGTTGCTGCTGCACAGCTGAGGCAAACAACAAAAATGGGGCAGCAGGTGCAAAACAAAGATTTACAGAGAAAAGCCTCCAAATATGTCGCGTCTCCATGCATTACCCACGTCTGATCTAAACAACCTGCTTCTGCCCTGCACGCTGCAGAAATACCATCATATATGCATCCCTCTGTTGCCATGGCAACAGGCTTTTCATTAGGTAGAAATCTGAGGCAGCGAGTCAGCAGGTGGTCTGTTCTCGCCAAACTCGTCCCCGAGGAGGATCAATTAAAGGCAAAGCGGGCGGGTTTTGTGTCGTCAGCTGAGAGAAACACTGCAGGGCTCCGTCGTCTCAGGAGCAGCAGGCTGATGCGCTTTTTCCTCCTCCAGGAGATCCACGCAGCGCTTCCACATCCTATAGGACTCCCTATACTTCATAAGAACTATCTCAAAGTTTAGTGCTCTGAAAAAATATGGAAACAGTTTGAAAACTTGTAATTCAGTCGCAAAAAGAACTGATTCTTCTTCATTTTGTCTTTTTAACGAGCTAAAAGATGAATAAATCCCGATTCCGTTGTCCTGTGGTTTCTGCTACGAGTGTGGCCGTCAGTCAGGGAGAAACCCACAGACTCAGCATGTCTCTGAGGCACCATTGGTGTTCTGCAGTTTTCTGGTCCACTTCACTTCTGTGCAAAGCAGAACATCTAATCCTGCATTTAGTGAGTTTAAATTCTGCATGAATCCTTTTAGACAGAAAACAAAACGAGACTTCCTGATGTTCTAGTTGATCATTTCCTTCTCCTCCAAGGATTTGGACACATCATGATGCATCTGAGCAGCAAAACAGAACATGAAGAAAGCCTGGTGCCTTTCTTCCTGAGCCTACAGGTTTACCATGACCTCTATGGCTGAGCAGAGCTTCAGCTCCGCCTTAAAAAAACACGCTGATGGGCATCGGCAGGTGCTGAGAAAAACCTCCATAACACCCTAACTCTGACGTCCAGCAGCAAACAGGACGTCAGACGTGTGGAGGCTAATTTGACAGTTCGGTTCCTAATCCACACACTCTCTGAAAAGTGAATTTAAACACAACAAACGTGTCTAACTAGGTCAGATATGGGGTTAAAGTTTGGTCCGGATGGGAGTCACTGCAGGTGTTTTCCTTTTCTTTACCTTTAAACCTCTGAGCTCCACGTTCAGGACCCATGCTAGACACACATTTGGTGGATTTGCAGATGATCCCACTCGTTTCATGTCTGCTGGGTGATTACATTTAGAGTAATAATCATGAATAATTAGAGAAAATCAGCGTTATGGATCCCTGCCACGCTGACAGCTGAACATGACATCTGTGTGTAAGTGTTAAACGTGTGTGTGCACGTCTGGAGCTGTGACGCCCTTTTCTCTGTACTTTCACCGCCTCTCTGAGCTAAAAGCTAAACGTGTTGCTGCTCACTCAAAAGGCTCCGTCGGGTCGACTCTCTTCATCTCCAGAGGGATGGGGATGCGTTTGTAGTACATCTCCCAGTCGAACGCCCCCCGCATGGCGTCCCCCGCCTGCGTCCCGTAGCCAAAGTTATCGTGGTCGATGACGTCGATCATCGGACACACGATGGTCTTCCTGTTCTGGGCGATCCGGTCTGAGAGAAAAACAAAGGACTGGTCGGTGTTTGGTTTAAAGTAGACAAGCTGCAAGCACAGTTATTCAGCTGCTTTATAAAGAATCCACCTTAATGAAAAACTTAAACATATTTGTGTTTTCAAGCCTCTGGAGATCATTTTATGTCCAGGGTTCTTCGTCTGCCGGGTCTAAAACATTAACCGGCAGAAAAAAATGTCTAAACACTTCCAGAGTTTTGATTTTCAAACAAAAATGAGATTAGAGCACACATCTTTGGGCAGCAGGTGTATTTTAGAGCCTCTTGTGAACACCAGAGTCTTCCTCACCCAGCAGAGGAGGAAGCCAGTTGACGTTGGCCTCACAGTGAGAGTCCAGGAAGGTGATGACTTCTCCTTTAGCGGCGGCGGCGCCGAGCAGCCGAGTCCGGATCAGACCTTCCCTCTTCCTGGTCCTCAGGATGCGAACCTTGGACATCTGGGTCATGTACTCCTCCAGCGCCACCTTCAGGTGTTCTGGAAGGAGGAAAACCAGGATTCACGAAAAAGAAGGAGCTGGCTGCGTGTGAATCGCCCACGTGCTGCCGAGGCTCCTGACAGTGTTCAAATAAACCATAAAAATATGGAACACTTTCTTTTAATTCATCAATAATGTCATTTAATCCACCAGAAAACTCACAACAAGAGTGAATCAACAGAACACTGCATGAGATTATGGTATTATGGGATTATGGGAGCGTTACACACACACTAGCTGCACACACACGCGGCCGTGGCCGGTTCTACCCGGTAGTAACGGTGACCAGCCAGGGTTTCCTCCCGTAAGACATTTCTTACCAAGAGAAAGCAAATCCATCAAACAAAGATCTCCTTTTTTCAGCTTCATTAATACAAGAAAACAA
The DNA here is from genome assembly GCF_043380555.1 of Nothobranchius furzeri. Taxonomy (NCBI): domain Eukaryota; kingdom Metazoa; phylum Chordata; class Actinopteri; order Cyprinodontiformes; family Nothobranchiidae; genus Nothobranchius; species Nothobranchius furzeri. The sequence goes on along the minus strand of NC_091750.1, from coordinate 72,539,764 downwards.
ACATATTCAAATAAAAATAACAACAAAAGTATGTTTCACTAACAAAAAGACTTTTAGTTTGGGACTTGGGATTTTCTGTTTAATTTTCCAAACACCAGGAACCGTGCGTTCGTTTATGAAGCTTTAACGTCTCCATCTGTGCAGCAGAAGTCCTTCTGGCCAAGCTGGAGGAGCTTTAATCAAACTTTAGACCAAAATAAACCTTTTCTGATTCAGCAGGTGGCGCATTTTCCTCTGTGGTGGAGTTGGAGGGATTGAGTGGTAATTTGCGTGTTGGTGTGAAATTCTCTCTGAGGAAGAGAAGCTCTCAGCGAAAGTTCATTTAAGGTCTGAAACCAACGACGCAGCTTTGTGCCTGGTTTCGATGCCATCGTGGAAAAAAACCGCCGATGTTGGAGAAAAGAGGTGAATTCAGATGTGAAACGCTTCTGCTGACTCTTTGTTTCCTCCGTCGAGTCTGGACCGACGATGAGAACACCAATTGTGAAACTGGGTGGATGATGGCAGCTTTGTGTTCTTCCTCGTAAAACAGAGCTGGTCTAGTTGGACCCCGTCTGTCTCAGATCCCAACTCTGTTGTCTTCAGGACCCGACTGTCCCCCTACACATCCAGACCCCAGACCAGTGTCTTCGTCCTCCGAGCCACTGAGGCTCCAGGCAAGGTCGATCGTATTGATTGTTTATTTGCTTCCACACCAGCTGACCCAAATACTATAAAGTCTGACTTTGCAGCAAGGACAGACGGGATCTCTGAGGTCGGCTTCAGACGGAGCCGGATGAAAGTGACCATTACACGGACGGCTGTCTCCTCGTGGACGCTGGCTGGTGATGCTGACATCATCCCGCTAACGACAGGAAAGCAGGAAGAATTCATCAGAGCGCGTTTACCCCGCGTGCACAAAGGCCTTGTACGTGGAGAGGTGAGGGAACCGGATCAGTGTTTAATTATGATTGGTTAATTTCCCTGAATAAATTGGAATACAGCTCACGGTGTTTACCAAAAGCAAGGAGGCAATTCATCACCGTAATGAGAGAGGGCCGATGTCGACAAACACATTAGTCTTTATTAAATGTGAGGGGAAGGAGGACGCAGGACTGAGACGGCGTAGATGTGGGGGTCATTCCACTCTGGAGGCATCACGTTTGGATGATTTACAGACAGGAAGTCCCTCTAAAGTTTCACAGCTGCTCATCTACCTCGTGAGGCTGGCAGCTGCTGAACGCGCGTTTCTGTGTCTTAATCGTTGTGCTCAGAGGCGCTTGGACAAGTGCAGAGATTCAGTTTGATTTATTTTAGAGCAGCACGATGTCACGTGTGAGCGCCGGCAGAGTAGCGTGTTGGGTCGTCCCGTCGTAGGTCCTGTTGTGATGTCAGACTCTGTTCTGATCTGATGTTGCTTCCTGACCCTTCACCTGCTGGACCAGGATGTAAACCAAAGGTCTGAGGCTAGTTTGAGGGTGCTAACCGAGCTTAGGATGAAAACACCAGTGGATCATGTTGGATTGCAGAAGCCAGACTCATTGGAGGACATCAGTTGGACCCTCATGACGGCTTTATTCTGTCAACGACACGAGGTTTCAAACTCGGAGTTATCCTGCATTTCTGAGTGGCTTAACAAGAGTTAACTGTGTCTACAGATGTGATTTTAACCAGAAGAAGGTGGTTTATCACCTGCGTTAAATGAAACTGGTTAATGATCAACATGGCAGGAGAGCAGCATGACTGCATAGATGCTATTCAAGTCCTCTGTTGTTAATTCCTGCAGTTTTTATATCATACGGTTTGAATAATAACACAATATTAATTTTTACCTACATGGTGCCGTTCTAGATCCTACATTCATAAACTCAGAGTTCCAAGCTTTAAACTGTCTCTGTGCTGCTGAGTGCTTTCAGGGTGTGAGTGAATCTGGTCCGAACGAGCGATGGTCACCTTAACCATGTGACCAAAAGCCCTCCCAGGTACAGAGGTGTGTGTGAGGACGTTCCTGCCTCCATGGATAAGAAACAAAACATCGGTGGCATTCATCCTCAGACTTCAGCGGAGTTCTGCAACCAAACTAAACACGAGATGAATCAGAGTCCAGATGTGCAGCAGCTGTAAACCAGCCTTCCAACTCTCGGTGCAGAACGAGTGAAACCTGCTAAAACTGATCAGCCCATCAGTTCAGAAAGACGTTTCCATCCCCATGAATCTGAGTGATGAAACGTGTTACCTGCATAAGATGAACTGTAAATCTGAAGCTCAAGGCACAAACAGCAGCAGTCACATCCTGGGCGACGCATTCCATCAGAATTGAATGAATCCTGATGCACCGCGGCACACGGAGCTGAGCCCCGGGTCCAGGGTAGCGGTGGATTCATCCGGAGACGCTTTGGCACGTCACCAAAAATGGGAGCTGCTCGTTTATTCTCACAAACTGCTCCAGTGTCCTTGAGAAACCCATTACACCCTTTCAATTTTCTTCCAGAGCCTGCTTGAATTTTCAGTGGCATCATTAAATAAATGACTCTGGAAGGAGTGACGGAGCATTTGTAGGTCAGAGTTTGATGCACTTTTAGGGCAGGGACCCGGAGAGGTGCTAGAGAAGAACACAACAAACAGGATGATGTCATCTTCACGTTCTGTTTCCTGTGCCGTTAAAAATGAGACTCAGAAACGTCTGAGTCCTTCGGTCACAGCAGCAGTCTGTTGCTTCTGCCTCCCATAAATGTCAGGGAAAAGTCTAATTAGTGTCTGTGGTTTCACCTGAGACGGAATTATCAGGACTGGAACCAAACATAAACAATATCTTTGCAGGGTCTGAGGGAGCTGCTGTCTATCTCCAAAAGTCATCAGGTGAGAGACGACACCTGGACCAGTCAATCACAGAGAAACAACCGAGACACGTACACATGCACGCTGTGGACCAGGAGGGACCTGAAGCCAGTTAGTGGTTTTTAAACGAAGCTCAGGACTCCATCGTCTAATGGGACGACCGATAAATCCATCACCAGCGCTACAGTGGTCATTAACATCTTCACACAGCAAACATGACTCAGATGGTTTTCTGCTCCTCAAGAAGACGTCTGAATCGATCACCCCCCACACCCTCAGCCCAGATCTGATGGGTATACATCTGTAAATGGCAACTCTCAATTAGTGGCTTTTGTCCTCCATCGTTTGTCTCCCTCTTCATATCCGCCGTCGCTCCGTCACACTCCAGCGAGCACCATTACCTCATTATCTCCCTTCACTCTCAGCCCTAAACAGAAACACACACGCTGACTTGAATGAATAAACATGCCAAACTTTGTTCAGAGTTTCTGCTCCGCTGCCTCCCTCTCCACCAGCTGCCTGTCTCACAAATCATCCCCTATCTCCCCCATCGCTGAGGCTTCCTCCCCCCGCCGCTCCATCATTTACACGGTGAGGCTGCATGTGTTGATAAGAAGCTTCAAAGTAGCTCCACAGTGCTGACAGCAGCGCTCTCAGACAGCCAGAGCAGTAAATTATTTATTTAACTGTCCCAAAATGTAAACCTGCTGTCGATCCAGAAAAGCCCGTCCTGCTGTCGGTTCTGAGCTGGTCGGGAACCACAGAGCGCATCGGTCCAGGAGGCTGGGAATAGTTCATCCATCTCATTAGGTCAACCTTTTATTGGATTCCTCTCCCTCTGATAACTTTAATGGAAGCTCATGAATCTTCATAATGTCCACAGGATCAGGTGTGAGTTCATGGGCTGGATTGGACCACCTTCAGCTGTCGGAACTGACTCCGTAGGACCGTGATTCTGGTAGGTCCGCTGGTCCCACAGAGAGACACATCTGATCAGCTGGTTCTCGTAGGACAAATCACGATTTCTGCTACAGAGATGACAAATCTAGCTTCATCACCATGGCAACAGAGACTGAGGTTACGTTTAACTGTCCTAAGAAAAATGAAACACCTTCATGCTAAGAAAATAAAAGAACAACACCAGCTTAGCGGCCCTCAGTCCGCAGAACCCTAAAGAAGATCACGGAGTCGCCGCCTGCTGCCGGTTTCATAAACATCCTAGTTTTTATTTTTACCGAATCCTGGTCGTCTGCCGCTCCCGACGAATAACGAGTGTTCACAAGCCACGGCTGTTGTCTGAAACAGAGTTTATAAAATGAGTGTCTCCCTACGCTGTGATCCTCTGCAGCAGTGGGTTTCCGGGATGAGGTGGGCCAGAGGGGATTCACAGGACTCAAAGTGGAAAACAATTCCTGACGCTACATTTTTACCATAAATGATGTTAAAGTTCAAACTAACGCCTCGAAAGGCCGCAGGTGGTGTAGCAGAGGTAGACGCTGTGATCAGAAATGTTTCTATAGATCAATAATCAACACTTATCAGATGAGGACTCCATTTAAACTTCATGTTAAATGACTCCCAGTGGTTCGGAGAAGAAAGCTCCTCGTCATAATGAATCTAATGTGTGTGTGGGACCGTTCTTTACTCCCAGAACAATCTTTGTTTTGTTTCCAAACTGAACAATTAACAAAACCCTCAAACAGGAAAAAGTACGTCAAATGTTTTCACAGAAAACATCATTTTGGTCCAAGAAAAGTTACAGAGCAAGGCGAAACTATCTCTCTGAGCCGGACCTGGGTGTTTGGTAGCGTCTAACTCAGGGGTGTCAAACTCATTTTAGCTCAGGGGCCACATTGAGGGAAATCTAGTCCCAAGTGGGCCGGACCGGTAAATTAAAAACAACTTCAGATTGTTTTCTTTGTTTTAATACAATCAATATAAAACAAGGCTGGAGCCTGAGGACAGTGTAGTACAAGTACAACACCTGAAGTGTACTTGAAAATTTGAAAAAAAAAAAAAAATCAATCAATGAATAAAAAACATTCCTTAGTGATTCAAAGAGCTTACAGATCACATGGCTAGATCGGTTTCATGCAGCACTTAAAGTACATTTGACTCATTTTACTTTACATCTTTTAGCTTTCACCAGCACATCAACATCAGAAGTCACATCCTGAGTGGTGGCCAACTTCAGGATGTGATTCAAGTTCTTGTGTGAGCCTTGAGCGCAGCTTTGTTTTATTTATACTCATTACAGAGAAAACTTGCTCACAAAGATACGTTTATTTTCACTCTACATTGTAAAGTATGAAAATAAAGTTTACACAACCATCTCGCGGGCCGGATTTAACCTGTTTGTGGGCCGGATGCGGCCCGCGGGCCGTATGTTTGACACCCCTGGTCTAACTGCTAATGAGTCACAGAACAAAAGATGCAAACATAAACTTCATCAGAGCCATAAAAGGGCTTTTAAAGTCTGATTTTGAATCCGAATCAAAGATGAACTCAGAGGGACGAGTGCTTCTGAGAAACGGCAGCGGGCTGTCTGCTCTGACTCCATTAGTGTCATTCTTCTCATACCTCGGTTTCTGGATTGTTGTGTGATAAGAAAAGCATTTTTCAGAGAAAGCTTCTGTCATCTGGATGCTCTCGGGTTTTATCCCTCCTCTGCTGCCGCCACCGGCCCGGTTCTGCACCTGCAGAGGCTGAAGTTGGTTATTTCCTGTTGAAATGACATAAAAACCCTGCTGCTGATGTATATGCAGAGCTCTCCGCTGTGGCTGCAGACTGGAGGTTGTACTGGTGCGTCTCCATCTACGTCTGACTGCAAATACATCAAAAGTTGCTCTGCATTGGAGTCCTGAACTGCTTATTTGAAATGAAGCATTGCAGCCATTTGCTCAACTGATCCCATCGGGGAGCAGAAAGTGGGAAAGTAATTGGACGATCAATCTGCCGATGGCAGGTTTCCATCACACCGGAGCGGATAATGCGGAATGCCAGAGCTGTCCCGCTGAATAAACGCAGCCTTTGTTTCTGGCTCGGATTGCACGGCACGCCTTTTCTCACTCCTGAATGAAAACTCATTATTATTGACAAATGCAACAGAAGTATTTACACACGAGCCAAAGGAAATGACAGCATGAGGAGTTGTATTTACATGCTGCGGGCAAACAAAGAGCCGGCTTCTGGAGCCGGGAGCGGTCCAGAGGAGGCGTACGGCGGAAATCTGATGAGTTCAGTTTAAAAATACAGCGAAACAGCTGTGATCCGGCACACTGACGCAGATTTATTCCTGTCATTTAAATCCTTTTGAATGGCCTCAGTCTAGAGAAACTGAGATTACGTCTGAGGAGACTGAAGAGCTAACAGCTAGTCACAATGAGTCCAGTTACAAAATACTTATAATCAAAGTTAAAGAAAGTTGTATTTTAAAACCTTCACATGACCAAAAGAAGCAGAGTTATTATGAAATCCGTAATGAGAGAGTGTCTGGGTCTGGAAGGGTCAGCCTAGCCGTTAGCGTATCAGTCTGTTCAGAACTTACTTTTATGCTTCTCATGTCTCACTAGGCTCCAGATACCCCAGGAGAAAGGTATAATCCTCAAATCCTGACCCTAATCCAACAAGTCCAGCTAATCTGGACGCTGTTCCGTCCAGAAGAACCAGTCAGACCGGTTCTGAATGACTCGTTTCTTCCCCTAGCAGCTTGGTGACCCACGCATGGTGCTTGTGGGCAGAGCACCGGCGCTGATGGGGTACGCAAACCTCCTCCCACCAATCAGAATTAGCTTTTAACATCACATCAGCTGCTTTCAACAGGAAATGATAAATAAGTTTCTTCCTGCTTCTTTTGCTTCAAATCAAGGACAGAAACATGAGTTCTTGTTTTGTTTTCTGTCTGCCGATGGCTCTACGCGGTCTGAGCCTGGCTTCAGTCTTGGAGATGACAGCGGCAACAGGAACAGGATGATACGCGCGGAGACGCGGTGAGCCTGATAAAAACAGAGGCTGCTGTTTTAAAGCCTTCAGACTTCCAGTCATCAGTTTCACAGTTTGTTTATCTCCTCTCGGCAACTTCATTCATCTTTAACTCTCAACACAAACTTCCAAGTGAGAAACTAGGAGGAAGAAGGAAAGTCTCACATGACCGACCCCTTCTACTAAACACAAAACTATTTACAATATGACCTTAAACACCGTCATACGTCTTTCTTTTCCTTGCAAACAATATCACAATTACATCATAATATCCACCGTCCGTAACTTCTGACATCATGGGATCTTATCAGTTTTCCTTATAAATTTTCTTAAACTGATCAGTGGTGGAACTTTTTTTCAAGTCATCATCCAAGTTATTCCATATTTTTACTCCATATCCCATAATACTCATTAGCTGTAATGTTGCTTGTGCAAATATTGTTTTAAACTCAGACTTTTTTCTAATTTTTTCATCACTTGAGATCAAAACAAAAATTTCATTGGTAGTAAAATTTTTTTTCCTTGAACATAATTAATAAAGTTTTTAAATTAACCAAATCCTTACATTTCATTGATTTTGATTGAATACACAATCTATTAATATGTTCTCCAACATCTACTTTATATATAGTTCTCATAGCTTTCTTCTGTGATTAAAAACAAAGGATTAGTATTTGTTTTAAATGTGTTGCCCCATACACGTATCTTCTCTGGAGTCATCATTTCCATCTGGATTCATCCAACCAAACACAGATGGATGTTTAATATGCTGGCCAAACCCACCCACCAAAGTGGGGAGCGCCAATATCTGGGAGGGGCTTAGAGTAGAGCCACTGCTCTGTCGACAGGTGGTGGTGGTGGGTGTCTATGCTAATGTCCCTGTTGTGACATCACAATAAGGAACATTTTCACATAGATACTTTTAGTCCAATAGTTCCTAAAAGCAACCACTGACAGAAAACAGACCCTTTCAACCACGTTTGGAGTGTTTCTACAGGCGGAAGAGACCCACATGGCATCACTAAAAGATGCAAAAGGGGAGTTTTGTAAAATATATTCTCTTTCAGGTCAAAGCTCATCGAACTAAAACAAATTCCAATCACCTTCCAAATGGTAGAGTCACTTTGTTCCTGTCAATGTTCAGACAGAACGCAGAACAAACGTCTGATCGTGACATGAGAAGGTTACGCCAGGTTCCTTGAGGATCCACTTTTCCACGAGGCCCTGTAGCTTGATTAAACGGTCGTCGGGGCAACGAGAAAAGTCTCTTTACAGGTTGGAAGCCCAGACGTGTCGCGTTGAGCGTGCACGTGGAGCTGAAACAGCCCCTGTTTACATCAACACTCTGCTCTCAGTACAGTTGCAGCTCAGCTACTCTGTTGCTGTTCTCAGAGAACGTCAGAAGAACTCTGGAAGCGCGTTTGGTGTTTTCTTTCCTTCTACTTCCAGCTCCACAGGCGTCAGAGGAAAGCCTGACTTAATTCAACACAATAGCAAAGCGGCTACTGGGCAGCTCGGTCTCCCGTGGATTCCTGCCGTGACTCTGCCGACGAGGAAGAGCGGAGTATCCGTCTACCTGCATCGTTAGACCCTTAACAAAGTTTCAGCCTCACATTCCTCTGATGAATCAGAGTCCTGGGGTGGAGAAGTCAAACGTGTGCAGCTCTCACCTGCAGCTACAACAGCAAACTAGATTAACCCACCGAAGCACTGCATTCTGGGATGCAGGAGGACAGAAACACCAGTAGCATAGCTAGGTAGCTCCCAGCTAGCTGACGATAAAGCGAGGGTTCACATGGACAATCTACAAGATGATAATCAAACATAGTAATGAGATTCGACAGAAAACAGGAGGAACGCTGGCGGAGCTGTCTGAAGATGGGAAAACAGCAAACGTCTCTTAGACTGTGGATGACTGCAGCAGGATGTTCACTTAACACTAAAACTCAGATGAAGCTTCAGTCTGCAGGTGCTGGAGCTCAAACATTGCTTTCACTTCCCAAACGTCAGCTGAGGGTTTTCCTGCACTGTGCAGCGTTGCACAGACTCATCACCAATGTCACCGATGCAGGAGGCAGCGTGTGCAGGCAGAGCCACGGACGTCGCCGGGAGGCAGTGTCGTGCCGCTCTGTGACCGCTGGAGACTAACTGTAGGAACGTTTCTGTGTGTTTGACAGTTGGGTGCGAAGGTTTCTGCACAACCAGGTTGTTTGGCGTAAAACTGATAGTTAAGAACATTTATGTCTTGTTGCACCGAGCCTTGACTCCTGAATACAGCCTTGTTTCTGCAGCACCTATCTGGCCTTCATGCAAGTTGTAGAGATGTGATTTAGTCATCAAGCGTCTCAGTCGGCCTTCATGACGGTTTGGGCTCCAGCTGCAATTCTCTTTGGTTTGAGGGGAAAACTCCATCAGCATGACAGAGATGTTCCACACGGCAGAGTGACGGTCCTGCTCCTCTTTACCGCTAACGCTTTCTGTCCACCCGTCTCGGCCCAGCAGGTACCTTCCTAAAGCGCTGCTGTGTTCCAAAACGGCAACGTCGGCAGTAGTAATCCCATCCGAAGGGAATACGGTGGCTAAATTAAAAGGAGACACTTTCCTTCAGTGGAGAACTCAAATGCGTCCAACCCAGCAGATGTTGGGATTAGAACCAGAGGAGAGGTTTAACAGCAGAAGCAGCGGGGCTCAGTCAATGTGACAGCTGAAGCTGCTGGATCACAGAGACCCGGATTAACTGCAGGCCAGAGGATTTGTTGATCTGATCCCACGGAAAAGCCGACGCTCCCGATATGACTTCACCGGGCTCTGTTTTGCATGCACACTTCTGTCTCCTGGCTGATGGAGAACAGGACACATCTCTCTGCTCCTCTCTTCATGTCTGCAACAAGTTAAAGCCACCTCCCTCGCCTCGTCTCAACATGAATCTGTGAAATGACTGGAGCTCCAGCGGCAGCAGTCATCACTCACGCTCCGGAGCAAAAGCAGGAAGTAGCTGTTTTCTCCACAGCAGGAGCAGACGGTTTCCCTCTGCTGCAGAGCTCCCGTTCACTCGTTCAGCAGATTCCTTCATCCTATCAGACATCTGAATCTGGTTTTACGGACAGATTCAAGCATGACGATGAAGTTAAGATGGTGGAGATAAATGAACGCCGCTCCTTAAACTACCTGCAGATTTTAGATCCTGACCCGACCTGAGAGGTGACTGATCATCTGTGTATACGGACCAGAGGAGCTGTTTTCTGGTGTGCTGGGCTGCTAACGACTCGTTCACGAGGACTCCTGAGAAAGCTTCCAGCATACCCGAGCTCCTTTTCAGCTCCGAAAAGGGTCGGACAGCTGATGGGACCTGAGAGACGTGTCTTTACGAGTCCCAGCAGGTTCCAATAATCCGTGATGAGTTGGAGGAATTTCACTGGTTTTATTAATCCGGGTAAACGACCAGAGCACCTGTTCAGTAGAGATGATTGTTCCTGTTTCATAGGTGAAAGGAATTAAAATGACTCAATAAGGACCTTTGAAATAAATAATAATGAAACAACTTCATGAAAGTGATTAAACTAATTCAGCTTCAAAGACAAAAACACGTTTATGTGATGAAATAAAAACATAAATCAGCATTTTGTTCTTTTTAATGAGAGTCTGAGAAAACTGCCAGAGAACATAACACTTATTCTGTGCTTTACTGCTGCCGTGTGGGTCTCTGCTGCCGCTGCAAACACTCGACATGTGATTAAAACCCTGTTTTCTGTCAGTGGTGGGTTTGGGAAAAATCTGCCTAAAACGAGCCTTTTGTGACATCACAATAAGGGGTTCATAAACACGTTGGTATCATCATAGGGTCAGTTATAACTGTGTCTCCTATAAAATATACTAAAGCTGACCAAAGTGCTCTAGTGCTTTTATAGAATTAATATTAGAGGAACAAATAAAAGTAAACTAAACAGCAAAAGCCCAAATATTTGGGTCTGATTCTCTGCTTGAATCAAAAGGAGAAACATGGAGAAGATGCAGAAGAAGCCGGAAACATCTTCAGAGGAACCCGCTCAGAGTTTCTGTCCAAGAGGGACTGAAGGAAAATCTTCTGTTACGGGATGCTCTGGATGTTTAAAGCAAGCCAGGAACTCGGGAGACTCTGGAGCCGGTTGAACCAGGTCTGAGACTCGTAAAGGGTTGAGAGCTGATCACTACTTTTACCTGAACTAACATTTATCTGAATGCTTCTGCAGAAAACTCTAAACTGCTAGCGTAGGTTTTCAGAACTGATGTCTTCATCCAGACCAGATTCCCAGCATCATGTCCAGTATGGATCTGTACTGGGAACATTGGGATTTATCCCAGAACCTCTGCAGCCATTATTCCATGAGTGTGTGAGGTCACTAGTGTCCGGCAGCACGCGGGTCCATCTCTTTGAACCTTGCATCAAACACAAATATTTGTCATGTGAACTGGAGCTGACGGCAGCAGCGCGGCTGCCAGCTCCCGTTTCTGCTCCACTTGGCAGCAGGACGGTTTTGTCTCCCAGCGCTTGATGCATGTTAACCTCTACATAAGTGGAAGGCAGCGGAATGTCTCATTACTGTCGGCGAGACGAGAGGTAAACACATCCTTCAGCGGGCGCGGCAACAGTAAGCAGGAATTAACAAGGTGTAACACACTCCACTTAGTGTGTGATGAATAAGTAAACCTACTGCCTTTAATCTGGTGCAATAGTTTTAACCCGGGGGGGGGGGGGGGGGCACTAATGGCCCTTGCACACTAGCATCGGCTCCACTCCGCCTGGACCCGGTTGAGAGTGTTCTTCCCAGGTGCAACAGGACGTCTTTTCAGCCGTCCCCCCGAGGAGATCTGCTTGGGGCTGAACAGGGCTGACACTCCCACTGCTGGCTGATTGGCTGGTTCAAAAGCACCCTTACCATTAGGCGGAGCCTCTGATTGGCGGATAGAATCAGCCCACGGGGGCTTCCCGATGTGTGATCCATTATCATTCTGGATGCTGTGGAGTTAACAAGCCTCTGACTGAAGCTGTTTCTCTCTGTCCCTCACTGCTGTGAGTAGGCACACACACACACACACACACACGCACGCACGCACACACGCCAGTAGCTCAGAAGGTTGCAGGTTCGATTCCGGCTCCGACCAGAGAATGCTGCCTTTGTGTCCTTGGGCAAGACACTTAACCTGCCTTGCCTGCTGGTGGTGGTCGGAGGGACTGGTGACGCCAGTGCTCGGCAGCCTCGCCTCTGTAATTAGGAGATGCTACGATGTAGCTTCAGCTGCCCTGGGGGGTGCGACTGTTGTTTAATAAAGGAGACGCTGCAGACTTCTCCACGCTCTTTTGCCCCGACCACATGCTCAAAGATGCGCTCCTGACATCACAGACCCAAGACCGCCCAGGTTCTCAATTACGTCTGCATTCCTAAGGCAGTGTGGAACGAACGTGGCCGGGTCGGGGCAGAGCGGAGTGGAGTGGAGCTGGCACTAGTGTGTAAGAGCCATTAATGGTATCACCACGGATGCTGAAGGGAAGGGGGGTCCAGGTGGGAACAACAACGAGTAAAAATCTCTAATATTAATTTATAATGACTTTTATTATTCTAACCTTCCATCTGACTGTAATCCAGGCTGGGATTAGCTTGGGTTAAGGTTAGACATGTGTGGGCTTCAGACTGGACAGAGGGGGTGCTGTGGGAGGACTGGGCTGCCTGTGAGTGCTGTAAGACGAGGGGAGGGGGTTCTTGACCGTAGCAAATGATCTGTCACCTTTGAACTTTAGCCTGGTGCTGCACAACCAGTAGGCTTTGGTCACTGGACCTCAGGGACCTGCTGGGGGTGTAGGGACTAAGAAGATCACCAATGTAAGATGGTGCTTGTCCATGTAAGGCCCTATAGAGCAGAACCAGGATCTTGAAATGAACCCTGAAGTTGACTGGCAGCCAGTGAAGCTGGAGGAGAAGCGGGGTGATGTGGGTGTGTTTGGAGGACTTGGTCAGAAGCCGAGCACAGGCATTCTGATCCAACCTGTAGATGGTTCAGGGAGGGAGAAGCTACTGATGCAGATGATCAGATCATCTCCTCCGTTACGTTCTCCGCTCCTGTCGCGGCTCGCTCCGTTTCTTTCTGTGTGATGCTGAAAAGTTGGTTTCCCTCTAATCGTGATATTTGTAGTATCATGGGTTACTTCATGCAATACCTTGTTGGAAAATTCATTTTATGTGCTTTTAGAAACCGTTGGAACTGTTTTACTTCACACAGCCATTCAGAAGTTATGATGCGGAGAATGTAGGGTGACACTTTTGGAACATCTGTGATTCTTTGTTGTGTGAGTTTCTCTAACTTCACTCCAGAAGTCTCTCATGCCCGTTTTTTCTGGATCAGACATGCTGCTACCTGACTCTGCTCCTACTTACTACACACACACACACACACACACACACACACACACACACACACACACACACACACACACACACACACACACACACACACACACACACACACACACTAACCAGAGACTCAGATGTTAATGTAAACAGAAGCTCTGATACTGAAATCCATCCAGCTGGCGTGATGCAGGCAGGATAAAAACTCACATGTAGATGAGCTTGGACTCCTGCCGACACGCAAAACACCGGTCTCAGTCGTCTCCTTGGCTGAGAGTTAGAGTGACAGTGGGGACAGCCAACCACGTTAGCATGATGTGGCAGAACCAATCAGTGAGCTTGTGGGTGGGTCTAAGTGAAAATATGAGGTGGCGGTCTTCCGCATGGTGCTAGAGCCTGACTTGTATCCAAGTAGGACAGTTTTGGACCACAAATCTGACACGGAGGACTGGAAAATGGGCACTTTGGGCCCCCCCCCGGCTCTGCACATGCCTGCCAGGAGGTCACCTCAGTTCTTGTTGAATTTATGCTGATGTGTTTAATAATTTCAAAGAATGAAAGTGGAATGTCTAAAAGAAGCCGCACTCTGGTGAGACGGTTTCACTCCGATCAGAGTCCTGAGCTGAATGTCTGTCATGTTTCACATCTTGAACCCGTACCTTTGTCGCTGAAGTCGTCCACCAGGATGATCTCTGCGATGAGCTGCGGAGGAGAGCGGTTGAGCACGCTGTGAACCGTCCTCAGCAGCGACGACCAGCCCTCGTTGTGAAACGGGATGATGATGCTGGTGTTGGGAAGCTTCTCTGCATACAGCTTCTGCTTACAGCTGCACAAACACAACACAGATCCTTTATTTTGGTGGTCGCTCCCATCCAGCCAGCAGCCATCGTGGGTTGCACAGCCGCCTCTTCAGCAGTTCTGGGGTCACTGAGGTGATGGATTATTCAGCGCTCAAAAGCAAGTTTGGCTTGTACACAGTTTGACTCACTGGGCTCAAATCCAGCTGGAATCATCTCCAAAAGCGCTTTTCAATCTATTTTGTACAATTCACTATTTCTGTGACAATTGTGTTTGCTCGGCTCTCGAAGAACAGAAACCCAACAGGAACAGGAAAGAGGGATGATGTGGAACTCAAAAGTATTCAAAATTCAATAAATAAATAAGACATTATGAAATAAATACCTACATGAAGAAATACTAGACACTCATGTAATCTGACAATGAAACGATGAAATAACAGAATGTGGTGTAAAATCTAATCTCAATATTAAATATTTTCATTCTTCTTTTAAAATGTCTTTATTAATATGATGTTTTTTCAAAAGTCATTTTTTCATAATAATCCAAATGAATCAATGGGGGAGCCATTTTTATTTCATTCAGTTTTAATTACATAACGTCTTTTTAACAAAGACAGCTTTTATTTCATAAGAGTGTTTTTTTTTCCCATGGCTGATTTATTTCATAATGAGACTTTACAGCAGAACGTCTCAGTCTGTCAGTCAACACTAACGGGTCGGAGCCAGTGTGTCATTGGCTGCTAATTCAGTCAGACAAAAGCAATCACTCACAAAGTATCGAACCAAATGCTTCAAAAATGTCATCCAAACAACTCAAAATATCGTCTACCAACAAACTGTTCAACTCTGTTTCATCCGCCAAAGAAAACAGGGCAACGCCGCCATCTTCCATGACCATTAAAGGTGTTACTACCTTCAACTGTCCGGTCATGTACGGTGAGCAGAAATCCAGGAAAACCAAACGATGTTGAAGGATTAACCAATAGTGTTGCAGGTCACACCCACTGGCTTGACTGACGGACTGAGACGTTCTGTTGTAAAGTCTCATTATGAAATAAATCAGCCATGGGGAAAAAAAGCCTATTATGAAATAAAAGCTGTCTTTGTTAAAAAGACGTTATGTAATAAAAACTGAATGAATGAAATAAAAAAGGCTCAATATTCATTTGGATTATTATGAAAAAACGACTTTTGAAAAATACTTTATATTCGTACAGACATTTTAAAAGAAGAATGAAAAATATTTCATAATATTGAGATTAGATTTTACACCACATTCTGTTATTTCAGCGTTTCATTGTCAGATTACACGAGTGTCTAGTATTTCTTCATGTAGGTATTTATTTCATAATGTCTCATTTATTTATTGAATTTTGAATACTTTTGAGTTCCGCGGATGAGCAGATCTAAGTGTCTCATGTTCATCTGGTCACCGAGTCTAATCCAGATTACATCAGCAGTTCTATTTGTGACCCAAAGCCAACATGTTGTTTTCTGCATGAAAAGTAAACTAAAGACTGATTTTGCTTGAAAGAGGATTTTCTCCAACTGTCAGATTTTTGTCAGATTGAAATTAAACTTGTCGTTGGTTAAATTTAGACCACAGTTTGAGATTATTACAGAAAAGGTCTCTGAAACAGACAAATCTGTTAGTCTAGAGACTTCAGTGACTTTGCTGGAATACAGTCATTAAACGAAGCATGTTCAGTAATTAAAACACAGAAAACCAGCATTCTAACACAAACAGCCTTTAACTTTGAGCCGCCGACATCCGAGGAGTTTCTGTAGTTTATACTCGCCTCAGCAGGAGGCGGGACTCCTGCTGAGGCGCTCATCGTAAGAAAACCACCTGTCGATTTTCTGTCTCTGTTGTTTAAATATAATGACTGACAGGCAAACCTTCACAACAAGATCTGGTTCCACACAGCATGGAGGTCCGTTAAACCTCTGAGTGTTTCAGAGTCACAACCAGGTGCTGAGGCTCGGGAAAACCCAGTCTGATTCATAAAACTCCTGTCAGATTAAATAGATTACAGCTTCTGGTTCAGAAAGAGTCAGACGTTTACCTGAAACATGATTAACCAGATTATTTATAGATCTGAGTCCAGCTCCACAAGCCAGACCCGATCCCCACCAGACCTGAGGAAGAACTTCAGCAAAACCCGTCTGACAGCTTTGTAGACAGGAAGCTGAAGTCCGACCTACAGGATTAGTGAGCTGAGGTGGTGTAGACACCTCCTGTTGGGATTATAACTCTAAACCGGAGTGGGAATGCTTTGGGATTGCGCTGGAGGAGCTGTCACATACTGACTTTCCAAACGCAGACAGAAACGAATCAGATCTGTTCTGAGTGGGATCTCAGCAACATTCCTTCAGTGCTTCCAGAGTTCCACTTTGCCGGATGAGCCGTGTGCATCTGCCGGAGAGAGGACCCGTGGCTAAACGTTTAGAGGTGCTGCGATGATTTCAGATCCTGCCAGCGCAGACAGGATACTGCAAGAGATGCTGGGTCAAGGAAGCACTGCTTTGATAAACAAAAATGAAAAGAAAAAGTCCTCCGCAAAATGCTTTCCACATGAAGGAGGAGGCAGGGTCAAAGGTCAGAGGAAAGTTCTTGTCAGGCAAAACGAAAGCTGTGATTTGAGGCTTTTCAGTGGCACGTAAAGATGGAGGGGACACAGAGGAGTATAAAAAGGTTCCGTTTTCTAAGGAAAGACTGTTTATCTCATCATCAGTGCCTCAATAAACAACAACCATCCTCCTGATGACCTGTTGTCATGGAGACGAGGTCAGGAAAATCTCAGGAGCTTTTTACTATTCCACACAAAATAAAATTATAAGGAAAATCAATTCTGTTTGAGCCCACTCAGATTATCATTTACCACACACACACACACACACACACACACACACACACACACATGTTAACAGGCATGTACAGGACTCACTTTTCATGGCGGATGTCTGGTAGCGAGCGGTTCAGGGAGATCCGGTTGCTGACATAGATGTTAAAGCCGTTCTCTCGGTAGGCCTGGTCCGCCCGATCAGTTTCTGTCAGAGGGAAAGGCTGCCCCTGTTCACCGTTACCTTCAAACACACAAACAGGTGTCCGATTAGATAAACCCTAGAGTAAGCCTAACCCCCAGAACGTGTGAGGACAAGATGGAGTTCAATGTGATTGCTGAAGTAGATTTACACTTACAGGTGTGTGTCATCAGCAAATACACACATATAAACTAATAACACCATGCCTAAAACAGGATCACGTTGAATCTCAAACATGGAGACCTAGAACAATGCCCTGAGGAGCTCCACCAAGCAGCTGAGTGGTAGGCTAAGCTAGTCTGTGGCACGGTGGAATACAAAAATAAAGATGTTTATGACTTTAATGTGTCGCCCTTTTTTTTTTACAAGCAGATTAAAAATGTATTTTCAAGGTGGTTTTTAAAAAAGATATTAAATAAAATGTGAATATATTTAAGGTTTAAATTATTTTTAAAAAGCAATAAGTCATAATTCTGCAGCGAAATAATCCTGAAACATTCTCACATCATCATCACCGGCTGGAGGGTTGTCATGCACAAACACACACACACACACACACACACACACACACACACACACACACACACACACACACACACACACACACACACACAGCTTTTTGTTTTCAGGAAGGTGAAAAGTAACTCCTCATGTTTTAACGGTTCATCTGAAACAGATTCTCGGCTTTCGTTTGAGTTTTTACTGTTTAACAGAGATTTCACTAATTAAACCGATAAAACAGAATTGTTTGTTTGTGTTTCTCCTGATTTAAGCCGGGCTTAAATAAAGGCTGGCTCTCGTTGCACCTGCACATCCTCCCTTTGTGTTTTTAGTTCCTGAGCTCTAACAAATCCCAGAGATCTGATTTATTCACAATAAACACTTTAAGGTCGATTAGTGTCTGGGCTCTTTGTGCTCTCTCACAGACTAAAGTCCTTCTCCCAAAACTATGAAAGCCAATTAAATCCCTCCAGTTGCTCCCAGCTCACCACGGGAGGCAGAATCGATGCTTATTGTAGAAGATTAAGTGTGTTTAATTATGAACTCAGAACTCTGCTGGTTCTATCGATTCTCCTTGGTTCTGAAAGAGAAATCCACTTAGAGGGAATTAGAAGAAGAAGAAAAGAAAATATGAAGTTGTGTTGTTGTGCTGTGATGTGGTCGTTTCTGCTGATGCAGCACTAAAGAGTCCGGACCCACCGACACGAGCTGCATCCCTCCTTATCGCCTCGTAGTCGTGCCAGTCCGTCCTCCGCACGCCGTCGGCTCCCACCTGAACGAGCCTCGGGTTCCACCCCTGCAGACACCAAACACAAGTTTCAGACTTCCTTCTGCATCTTTTCTCTCACTCTAAATTCTCTTTTGTTTAGTTATTCACTTTCTAAATCCGGGAGGCTTCAGACAAACACAACTGGAGTTTTTCTTGGTGCCAAATCCCAGGATTTCCCTGCTGAAGGTCCTTAGGTCACAGTTGCTGATTCATTCCTGGAGGTTTTGATTCAGAGCCGCATCGCAACCACTTTACTTCTCTCTCAATGATCCACCTTCTCTCACCGAAACACGAGCATTCCTCAAGAAAGTCCCGTATCCTCGGCTTGTGAGTGGACAGCAGAGCCTCTCGTCTGCTGTGCTCGGAGAACTGGTTGCACAAACGTGTTTCTGAGGGTCAAACTTTTATTTTAAGCGGTGGAGAAGCTGCTCGCTTTAACGAAACGTTCACTAAGATTTAAAAGCTTTCAGTGTTTTTCAAACAGAAGATTGATGCTTTGAGACAAAAGTAAAAAACATTTTCAACCTTAACAGAAGAGATCTTCCTTCATTCATTCATTCATTCATTCATTCATTCATTCATTCATTCATTCATTCATCTTTGTTTCAAGCCATTAAAAAAAGAAATATGTAGATATACATTTGTGACGATGCACACCAAAGCTGAACCAACAAAAGAAACAATCATTTAGCCCTTGCTCGAAAAGGAGCGGGAGGAAGTGAAACTTATTTAATCCTGCCCCATTTTACATTCACATCAGTTATGTCAATATCACACCAATCAACACTGTATCAGCACAACAAATGAATTCAGCTTACACTCCCACACAAAACTTGATCTACTATTGACAATGATTGTATTTACAATATCATCATCAGTCCTAGAGACTTCACACAACATGTTAAATCCAACAAAAATCACAATCACACACCAGCGTCCTCACGCTTATACAAAACCAGTTCTTTAACCCCCAGAGACCCAAATTTAGAAAACAACTGCAAAATATTTTTTTAACCTTTCACATGTTGTTCTAGGAGGCCAGATAAACGGGCCTATTTACACATTTTAACAGCCAATAGTGTTGCAGAACTGAACAATAGGACCTATAGCAATGTAAATGTGGTTTTAAAAAGAAAAAAAATGGGGAAGGTTTATTTTTGTAGACTTAAATCTGATGTTGTAATATTACAACCATGGGTCTCTGGGGGTTAAAGGGACATTATGGAAGTTTGACAGCCATTTTTACATTAATGGTACATTTTTTACAGTAAGATGCCCAAATTTTTATTTGAGACTCGCCGAACGGCATTGAATTCACAGATAAAAAAGATGTGGGTTCAACTTTCATTTTGGAACAATTTTTCAAGCAAGGGAAGGGAATGATCTGAGCATGCAGGAGGACTGACCCATCATAAACCTTTGTCAGCTGTGCTGAAGAGAAAGATACAGAACCAAATTATTTAATTAATTAGCTGCATGTTCTCCTGTCCTCTGTCCTCCGGGCCACACACACACACACACACACACACACACACACACACACACACACAAGGGACTGTCCCAGCTGTTATTTTCGTTATGGAGTGTGCACGTACGGCATGCGCGCCTCGTGCACGAGCCTACTATTGAAGCTGCCGTTACGCTTTTGGCCTGAGGGGGCAATCGCGAGCATAAAAATTCAAAACTCCGTAAAGTCCCTTTAAATCTGATTTTAAATGTATAAATATGTGGGCATTGCTTGGGCTGTAGCCCCAGTCGATCCCAAAGTCTGACTCCACATCCAGACACAAAGACTTTTCCTTGTAGTTCTTACAGCCTGAGTTATAAAGTTACCCGCCCCTCTCAAATTGTGATCCCCCTTCCCTCTGTGAAAAGAGCTTCTGAATATTTGCAGGAAGTTAAGCTTTACTTGCTTTGTGTAACAACTGTGAAGGGTAAAAGTCCACCAAGTCAAAGAATTTTAAGAGTTTTGAATGCAGAAATAAGTTATTTGTGTGATCATAAAATCCGGCCTTGTGAATAACTCTTGCTGCACGTTTCTGGAGTATGAGGAGGGGATTTAGTGAACTCTTATAGTCATTGCCCCAAACCTCTGCACAGGCAACACCAGTGAGCAATACAACGTATACAACCCACTGTAATTATGTGTTTGGCTCTATGACTGACACACTTGTTGAAATCTTAATCTGTATGTGGTTTCCAGCTTAGTTCACTGTCAATAAATATTCCTAAGAATTTAATTTCCGACACTACAACTATTGCTATACCCGCTACATTTATTCCTGGATTTTGAATTGAATTATTAAGTTTCAGCTCTGCAGGATTTACAATCAACAGTTTCACAACCTTCAGGAATGTGACGAAGACACCTTCCACGAGAAGCAACGGTCCTCCTACCAACCCTCGTGAGGGACGAGAGGGACGGGTTCGTCTTTACTGCAGTTTAAAAGTTCGGTTCTCTCCAAAAGTTTCCTTTATTTCCACCCACCAGGGTTAGCATACCCCTGATGACGGAAAACCTCCACAGACATGCTCAAAAATAACCGACAGGAGAGGAGATGTGTCTGACGGCAGGAAGTTAAAGAAGATGCAGCTCATTCTTCCAACAAGCAGCACGTCTGTGACGGAAGACAAACTTTAAATCCTCCTCAGCTTCCTTTTGGCTGTCATCCAAACTGTGCTGCTGACAGCTGGGGGTTTACACAGAGGGGAAAAAATCTGCTTTTTATTTGTTTGACACAAAAGAAAACGACATTCAGTCTCATTACGCACACGCGAGTGAATCTCCCCCCGCTTCAGGAACGACTTCCAGAGGCTGGAGATATTATAGGATCACAGCACAAAGCTAAATCCATTAGCTTCACGGGAGGACACAATTAGTGAAATGTTGTTAATACAAAAGACGCGTCTGGCTGTGTGGAACACCATCACCCGGGCTGCTGGCTGATAGCACGGCTCCGTCAAACAAACCACTCTGACTGGCAGTGTTCGCGGGAGCGGGAAGAGCTGCCAGCTGCTGGGCTTGATTCTCTCTTCCTGTTCATTGACAGCAAGGCCAGTCGGTGAAGGAGGAAGACGCTTCACCCAACAATCAGCGTTCCATACTTCTCATACTTCATGGTTTTACTAACCAGTAATTAAACACGAGCCGCGGGATGCCACACGCTCACACGTTGGACGACGGTGGCACAGGAGTTAAGAGCTCGCCCCGTAATCGGAAGGTTGCAGGTTCGAGCCCCGCTTACTCTGACGCTGTCGTTGTGTCCTTGGGCAAGACACTTAACCCACGTTGCCTGCTGGTGGTGGTCGGAGGGACCGGTGGCGCCAGTGCTCGGCAGCCTCGCCTCTGTCAGTGTGCCCCAGGGCTGCTGTGGCTACATCGTAGCTCATCCCCACCAGTGTGTGAACGTGTGTGTGAATGGGTGAATGACTGGTTGTGTTGTAAAGCGCCTTGGGGGGTTCCAGGAGTCTAGAAGGTGCTATATCAAATACAGGCCATTTACCATATGCTTCTGACAGTTCAGTTTAACGATGTTGGAGCAGAATCTGTGATTATCGCGGGAACTTTAAGTGAGAGGTAGCGCCGGACATCAGTTCTAGTGATGATAAACATATTCACACCAGCGCTCCCATTGGTCGCAGCGTGTAGAGCGGGACGAGCTTGGAACGCTGGTGAGGACCCATCCGGAATACCGGGGATGTGTAGCACTGAGACATGGCGGCAGGTCGAATACTCCGATCCCCACATCCCTGTTCAGTGTTCAGATTTCAGCAGGTGTGTTAGGAATGATTGTGGAAAACAGATCCTGAACTATTCTAAGGCCCGGTTCACATAGCAAGATAACTGTGCCAAAGTATGACCCAACTCTGCCCGTACGACCATCTTACGGTCCCACTGATTATCGTAGCAGCTCTGTAAATAATCTCATCAGGTATTCCTGCCACGTGTGTCATGTTTGAAAATCCATCTGACAATTTAACAATCTGTCGTGTGAACCGACCTCACCAGTGTCGTCTCTGCTCCAGTATGCACTGGGACGACCCAGAAACGCGCGGATTCTTCCTGATGTAAGAGGCGAGTCTCCGCTTTGTTTTTGGGTGTTTTGGCGTTGACATCATCCTAGCGCGCAACGTTCTGCGACTCTTAAAAAAACAGTAAAAACGGTGAGAAACGCCGGCTGCGAATGAGTTCATGAAGGATTTCTAACATCCTTTTGTGTCTTTTCTACCAACTATCATTGAAGGGTTAAGGCTCATCCAAATAAACGAGTCAGAAACGTTTCTAGGTCTCCTCTCAGTGCGAGTCTTGGGGGGCACACCCCATATTTTTCTTTCTGGATTAAATTTTCAGCAGATGCAGATGTTTTATTCAGCCAGGGCCTTCTGCTCTAACGAGGAGGAGAAACAGAGCTCTCCGAGCGCTCCGGTGAAACTCGTCTTGTTTTTGTTTTCCTGCATGTGTTTGGTGTTTTTGCGTGAGTGGGTTGAGGTTGTGAAAAACAGCAGAGAAAAGATGCTGGTGAGATAAAGTGAGAATCATTTCCATCTGGATCCAACCAAAACTGCCTCTCTCACACGTTCACACGGATGTTCACAAGAGCGGGGAGCCGGCAGACGTAGGGAACCTCGCGGAGAACAACCAGCCGAGGGAATTCACGTCCCAAAAGAGCTGCCTTCATCACTCAACACTAACATGCAGGAAATGAAACCGGACACCGCATTAACCCAGCTCTCTACTGGATCACCATCATCAGCTCCACCACAGCTCTGCATTCGTTTTCATCCGTTTCCAGTTCGGCTGGAATCTGCTCATCTAGTTTTTGCTTGATCGAAGCAAAAACTAGAAACAAACAATTTTAAGCGACAAAACGGCTGCAAGTTAACTAAACTAACGTCAGGTTCACGTGGCCTAACCCTAACTACCAAAATGAGCCACTGTTGAGATTAGTTTTGTTTTTCAATCGCTTTGCTGCAATGTTCACAACTCTAGACCCAAAACTCACAGCGAATGATCAAAAAGCACTTTTTTTTTCAAAACCCTTTTCTCAGTTGCTCGGATACAACATAAAACTCAGATCATTGGTCCGTTGAACAAAACTCACCTGTTCTATTTCACACAACTTAACATCAAATGGTAAATGGCCTGTATTTGATATAGCGCCTTCTAGAGTCCTGGAACCCCCCAAGGCGCTTTACAACACAATCAGTCATTCACCCATTCACACACACATTCACACACTGGTGGTGATGAGCTACGATGTAGCCACAGCTGCCCTGGGGCACACTGACAGAGGCGAGGCTGCCGAGCACTGGTGCCACCGGTCCCTCCGACCATCACCAGCAGGCGAGGTGGGTTAAGTGTCTTGCCCAAGGACACAACGACAGTGACAGACTGAGCGGGGCTCGAACCTGCAACCTTCTGATTACGGGGCGAGCACTTAACTCCTGTGCCACCATCTCTCAAAGTACGACTATTTCAAAAAGCTATTCACTCGTTACGTTTGAAAGGAGTCTGTTCATTTCCTTTCAATGACCTAAACCTAACTGTCAGTCGATACAACTACTCAAAACGATAAGTAACTGCTGCAGTACTCAGTGCTGTATGAAGAAAGACACACAATCAAACAGCAGGTTCATTTGTAATTTGCTGTCCAGTTCTGCCAACTCGTTACTGATGACAGGACGCACAACGTGGAACGAGTGAAGAGATGATTCGAAGCCAGGTTACAATGGAGATCCAGCAGTGGTGGGAGGGGAACAAAGAGGAAGACGTGTTGGTCAGAGGAATGGCAGAGGACAGCCCCCCCCCCCCCCCCCCCCCCCCCCCCCCCCCCCGGGAGATGGTCGAGAACATGTGGCCAAATCCTACAGTACAAGACGGAAAGCTGAGAATCACATCATTTGATTTTGTTTTTACAACTACTGTAATGACTGTACTTTGCTTTGATTGAAATAAGCCGATGTTGCAGTATGATTGCACTGTGGTGTGTTGGATCATTATATTTCAGAATTTGTTTATTGATTCCTCCCTCTGTAGCATTCGCTCTACTACTGCAGCATTTTCCCAGAGGCTGGTGGACTGTACATGTAGCACCATGTGTGTTTTTGTTCTGCAGGTAGAGCTGTAAGCTTGTATATTTGTTTAGTTTCTACTTTTGTTGTTGTTGTTGTGGCATCTAGTGTTGGCAGCAAAGTAAGAATTTTATTGTGCAGAAAACATTTTTCTACTTTCACGTTGCATACGACCATAAAAACTTTGAATCTTTTGATTATGAAACCTGCATCGCCTATTTTGTTGTACGATATTACTGCAAATGGTTGTTCAAACAATGACTTACTGAAACTGTGGGTAACTTGTGTGTGGGTGATCTAGAGTTTTGTATCAATGGTATTTCACAGTAAATGCGTTTTTTGGAACCAATGTTTGTGCAAGATGTCTTAAATCAGGAGAATGCACAAGTCAGTGTTTTGAACACTAGACGGCCTGTGTTACAAGTGAAGAGCGTTCTGAAATGTGTGTCTAGAGTTGTGAAAAAAGACATCAATGTTGTGAAAATTAGTTCAAAGTGATTGAAAAAAACCTGTAGGATTTGAAAGCATGATTTTATTTTGAAAGACCACTGACCTTCTCAGCATCCAGATGTGATTAACAACATCTGTAACTTATACAGTGTGTGTGTGTGTGTGTGCGTGCGTGCGTGCGTGCG
>NC_091750.1:72439761-72512261 GCF_043380555.1 Nothobranchius furzeri | reverse complement strand
ATTTCCAGCCACTTCACAGACAAGTCCATTTTTGCTCGAGGCTCAGAAACTCCTTCTGCCTTCTTCAAGAACACAAAACGTTGGTGTGAACAAAAGAAGCCACTGGTGTGTGAGCTCAGAGAGAGGGCTCACTCGGGGCAGGAAAGTTCAGCCGTACTTCTCCATCACTCGGAAATGTCTGACATTCAGAAAAACGACTTTTGTATTTTGAAAGAACTAAATTTCTTGGAAATCTGTGAGAGAAACTTTTACATTCTGCTGAAATTTAGTTATAAACTAAAAACATGCTGTTGATGAGACGCTGGGAGATAAACGTCCATCGTTCCTTAAACCAGTCCGTTCATGCCAGGGATTTAAACTGGGAAAAGATGGAATTGTTGTTGTTTGGATGAACATCAGTGCTGCTCTTTAGCTAAACCCCCAGATCTTAACGCTGACTGACTCGTTCTGGTCCTGGTACCCGTTACTGATGGAAACTGCTTGAAGCCGAGTCAAGCCACGCCGAGTGGGTTGTGCTGTGAAAGATCAATAAAGCGAGATAAAGACGGGTGGGTCGGGTCTGTTCCTGTTGCTGATAACAACCATCCGCTCCACAGTCTTTACTGTCGCGGAGCAACATGGGTTTACTAAAACTTTAACAAGAAAAAACGTTTCTCTTCTTGCAAAAACGATGCAAGTTTAATAAGTTGGTGAGCAGCAACAAGGTTTCATAACGAGAAACAAAAACTCCCCCAATCGTACCAAGATGACCATGACCCAGCTGACCCAGAACCAGAATCAGCTGTAGAGGGATATGGGCCGAGGTGTACCAGGGATTATAACCTTGTTGTTTCAGAACCAGAACAGAACATGGGCCCGGGGCGGTCGTTACACACCTCAAATGGAAGGGCAGTGGAGTCCATTATCTCCCAAACTGAGCCAAGATACAGAATCCTGCTGAGATGCTGAGCAGACAGAGGACCTGAGAGAGGACGTGCTAACGCCCACCCCTTTCAGACGGACCTTTAGAAACGTTCCGGTTTCCTGCTGCTTCCACAAACAGCTGAGATAAAAATATGTTTCCTGCTTTTTGATTTGATGGAAACATAAAAACAAATTTTCCAAACCGGTGAGTTTACAAACGGAACCTCCTCAGTGGTCCACCGTTTCACAAAGATGCATCGTCATGGCAGCAGGCTCAACCTCCTCAGGAGCGTTTAATGTTCAAGTAGACAGAGTTAAAGGATGAACACGTGAATCTACTGGTGGTTATCTGGGTTCTGGTTCTTTCGTTGTGTCAGATCTTTAAAACCATCTGAATTCTTTGGCGTGGGCTGAAAACCTCCAGGGAGGACAAGTCCTCGTTTAAATCATCAAAAACTCAAACTCCTGCATTTCTGACTTTTTAAAAAGTAGCTGTGATGTTTACTTTAGTTGTTTTTGTGCCATTTTGAGGAAGTAAACCTGCCGTCTTGCTTTTTACACCAAGCCAGATGTAGGGACAGCATACGTATTTAATTTGGATGCTTTTTAAGCTCAATATACTACACTGCACTTGGCCAATAAGATGTGAATTTCTATATAAACATGGAAATCCAGCCTGATTGATCTCTGAATGTTTAACCAGAAGATTTAGAATTCTTTGTTTATTCAGGGATCGTGAGACACTTCGTATTCATTCAGACAGAGTCAAGTTTATAAAAGTAAGACATTTATTTTCTAAACAATTAAAAACATGACAACTAGGAAACACTTTATGTGACGGATGAATCTAAGTGGATGGAATGTGAGGTGTGATGATGTGTGAATGTGATGTCATCAGAACCGTCGTATCTGGAGAAACTGAGTTCTGAGTGGGAGTGAATTTGGTCTGCTATAAACTATAATTAATGGTTTATAAAACCACATCAGACACAATCTGTCAAGTCTACGTACCCTTATCTGAGACTCTCTTTTGGATCCAAGATGTCAGGGAGTCCCTGGACCCCACGGTACCGAAGTCCGTAGAGAAACAGCAGTATGACCAAGTCAGTCCAGAGACGTCTCCAGGTCACGAGAAACAGGTGGACCTGTTTTGCATCTATGGAAAGACTCTTAAGGAGTCAGAGCTGGTTCAGCTTTCTTCTGTAGGAACCGTTTGCGGTCAGTTGTAGCGTGCAACACCGATGGGAGCAGAAGCTTCCTTCGATGGCCAATCAGAGTTGGGCTCCAATGAATCACTCAGGAGGTGATGCTGTTTTAATTATGGCCATATTTTGGTTTACTGACAAATCAGAACTTGAAATGAAGATCAGTGGCCTGGTGGCATTAGTGTCTGTCTTGATATTGGGAGATCAAATCCATGGTCGGGTCATACCAAATACAGTGCCTCCACACTTGACAGCCAGTATTGAGGGCTTTGATTGGGGTTAAACAACCAAATAGTTCCTGAGTGCGGCCGTGTCTGCAGCTCACCGCTCCCCCAGGGGATGGGTCAAATGTGGAGAACAAATTTCACACACTGGTGTGAAAGCTAGTGGGACTTTAATCTTAATCTTTCATCTTTTATTTGTATATAATTAAACGTTAAACGGAACATCTGACTCCTCATCTTTGCTCCATCATCTAGTAAAATCAGCAACTATTTAGGTACAGTTTAACCGTTCAACATCTGTTCAAAAAGGAGACACAAGACTGCATGTGTTCCCTTTAAATCGGCCTGCCTTCATCCCATCAGCTGGAGCTCAGAGCCTCCCTGCAGCTCTGAACACATGATAACGAATTGTCAACAATAATGTTCTCTCCTCAAGGTCCATCCTTATCGTCCTACAGGATTCGTCATGCCTAACACTCGCAGCCCGGATCAGTTGCTAAATCAAAGAATGATTTCTTAAATTAAATATGAACTTCTAAAACCTATAAGCCAGATAATCATTAAATAAACGTTTGTTTATTGCTACTTATAATAATTATATTATAATGAAATGTTTCACTAATCTGTGCTCAATGACTGAAGTTTGAAATGAATGTTATGTTATAATTACAGTGACAGAAATATGTTCCAGCATGTTGACATGACAAGGTCATCATCATTTGCACTCACACAGGAACAAGGTAAGGTTAAGGTAAACTCATGACACATAAATAGCCTTTACCCCAGATCAGAGCTTCCGGATCAAAGAAGGCATGTTTCTGAGATTCTTGGTAATATTTCTCAACATGTCAGCCTCTGGTTGGCTACACAAATCATAACAGGAGAACATAAAAACCAGATCACTCTGGTGATTCATCAGTTCTAGAGAAAGCTTCAGACCGACCATCTAAATCAAAAACCCTCTTTAACCCATCAAAGCTTTTGACGCGTCATCAAAACCTTTTTGCACCTGCGAAGCTGATACAGAAACAGTTCCTGCAGAACAAGCTGATATTGTTTAGACTCCTTAAGAGTCCCAGACGCGGGGTTCCATCTGTCTGTTACCTGGAGACAACTCTAAGACCAGTTTAGTGGGGCCACAGTTTCTTCTATGGACCTCGGTGCCTGGAAGTCCTAGGACTTCGATATTTCGGATCTATCACGAGGGTCTTCGAGTGGTTACGTAGACACACAGATTGTGTCTGATGTGTTTTTGGTAATAATCAACTTCATAGCTGAATGCAAACCCAATTCATTCACATCCAGAACTCAGCTCTCCTAGACACGGAAGTTCTGATAACATCGCATTCAGTCATAGGTTTCATGCATCACATCTAGTTCCATCCATCACAGTAAATGTTAGTCAACCTGTCATGTTTTAATTGTTTGTAAAATAAATTCTTACTTTTATAAACCTGACTCTTTTCTGAATCAAAATGAAGTGTGTAAAACCCCTTAATGGAGCAAAGAATCCTGGAATCTTCTGATGAACACACAAACACCAAGCAGGTTGATATTCTATATTTAGATAGAGTATCACAGCTTATTGGTTATAAGTAGAGGTAATATATACATATATATATATATATATATATATATATATATATATATATATATATATATATATATATATATATATATATATACATATAGAGCTCTTAAAGCACTCAATTTCATAAACCCTACACTTGACCCATTTACCTAAGGAGACGTAAGGTAACTTGGGTCATTCTGCTGCAGGTAAGACACTGACTAAGCCACACAGAACATATTATTTCAGAAAAGCATCAGGATGCCCCAGATGACTCATACTTCTCTTTTTTTGTCCAACGGACTAATTAAGAACTGACCCAGGTTTTACGTTTCTACAGATTCTGAGTCATCAGCAGAAGGATGCAGGTTAATGAGCGGGTCAACAGAACCTCCCACTGATGAGCAGGAGCGCTGGTTTAACGTTAAAAGAAAATGGTTTATGTTTCAGGTGTGTCTGAGGAAGCTGAGCTTCTTCTCGAGTGAGACAGCAGAAGATTTAAAGGAGCAATATGTAAGAATTCTGCAGTGAAATTATCACTAAACGGTCTGATGTCTCAGTCATGTTGGAAGGGAGGTTTTACCGGAACACATTTCCTTCTCAGCCGGCTGGAGGGTTTTCAGAGAAACAAACGTGAGAAGTAGTTACAATCCGGGCTGAGCTAATGCTGCAACGTTTATTACCTTAATAAGTAATAAGTAAGCGCTCCCTACCACATTTGAAATTCAACACCGGCAGGCAAAAAGCTCCAGAGCTGTTAAAAGAGCCAAAGCTATTGCAGGAGCGACCCAGAAGTTATTTCTCATACCCCTAAGAAGCCAGGGCATCTTTTTGTTTTACTCTAATGTCGGAAGAAGCAGGCTAGAGGCTAACTTTGAGCCAATAATGCTAATGGTGAATTAGAAGCAAATAGTCAGCTCTAAAACATATTTCAAGCTACTTTTTCAATCACCAAAACTGGATGTTTCAGTGCAACAAGTGTGTGAAGTGACTAGTGAATCAATCGGCAGCGAGCTAACACGCTAACAGCAAGACAGCAAACAATCCCACTTCTTGTAACGCTGGAGAAATATTACCTTAATAAGTAATAAGCAAGTGCTCCCTACCAAAAACCACCCAACAGTGCTAACACCAGATCTGACCATGTACTTATCTACTTATCGACTTACTGTGTATGACTCGTCTGCACTCGTCATCTAGAATCTTCTGGTGCTGATCCGTAACTAGCAACAGCCACGAAACTCAGAACAGGAGTGAGAGAGTGATATTTTTGCCTTAGAATATGTACTGCAGTAACCACAATTGACCACAGGATGTCAGTCTTACAAACTGTACCTTTAAATCTGAATTATTAAACACATCAGACTCTTTCTTTGTGCTTTAGGTTGAGAGGAAATGGACTAAACTGTGTTTTACAGATGAATTTTTTTGCAAAACCACCTGATGCAGTTGCTGAATCACCTGTTCAGCAGGTGAGGCTCTGCAGAAGGCTGTTGATCACCTGCTGGTTGAAGCCAGGTGAGTAGGAGGAGAGACAATCTGAGCTGAACTCCTTCAAAACTCAAACTAGTAAATTTCAAAGTCAATCATCTCTAATCCGGTTATGTGCCGTCCCATCTTCCTTATAAATATGTACAAGGCTGATTTCATTTCTCTTCTTTCGTGTGCATCAGTGCATAAATACACCTGCAGCTCATCCTGTTTGTGTTTTAATCGTCTGTGTTTACGCAGCGAGTTTTCAGGCGGAACGCAGCGGGGGAAGAAAATATCAGCAGCAGACGTCTCTAACAAGATGTACGTGGGAAAAGCCAGGATAGGATTAGAGTATCGATTTTTATCTACTTCAGTGAAGCACTCAGAGCCCAGGAGGATCACTGCCTTCCTCTTAGCTCCTAGTCACTCCTCCTAGCTCCTAGTCCATCTTCCTGGCTCCTAGTCACTCCTGCTGGTTCCTAGTCACTCCTGTTGGCTCTTAAGTCACTCCTCTTGGCTCTTAGTCACTCCTCTTGGCTCCTAGTCACTCATCCTGGCTCCCAGTCACTCCTCCTGGCTCCTAGTCACTCCTCCTGGCTCCTAGTTACTCCTCATAGCTCCTAGCCTCTCCTCCTAGCTCCTAGTCACTCATCTTGGTTCTTAGTCACTCTTCCTGGCTTCTAATCACTTTTCCTGGCTCCTAGTCACTTCTTCAGGCTCCTAGTAACTCCTGTCTTCTAGTCACTCCTCTTGGCTCCAAGTCACTCCACCTGGCTTCTAGTCATTACTCCTGGCTCCTAGTCACTCCTCCTAGCTCCTAGTCACTCCTCTTGACTCCTAGTCACTCATCCTTGCTCTTAGTCACTTCTGGTTCCTAGCCACTTCTCCAGGCTCCTAGTCACTCCTCTTGGCTCCAAGTCACTCCTTCTAGATTTTAGTCACTTTCTGACTTCTAATCACTCCTTTTGGTTTCTAGTCACTCCTCTTGGTTCCAAGTCACTCTTTCCTGCTTTTAGCCACTCCTCTTGGCTTCTAGTCAGTCATCCTGGCTCCTAGTCACTCTTCCTCACTGTTCCTCATTTGTCTCCTATTTTCTGATCAGAGATTCCAGGGTAAAACTTAAAGACAAACAGATGTTTTAGTTTAGATGAGAATCTGTATCTCCTAAAGTGTCCAAAAACAAACCAGATGGTGACTGTGAGGTGAGGTTGCCATGGTAACAGCAGGAGCAGCTTGCATGCGACTCCAACTTGAAATTCAATAAAACTTTGTCTGAAAACTGCTGAGATCAGCAGAGAGCTTCACCTCCTAATGACATCCAACTCGGAGCGTCAGAATCACGAGACGTTTCTGTGCATCGAGGCAAAAATCTGTGAAAATAAAGATGAAATGAAATCTCTCGGCGAAAGTCAAGCCCTCATTTTCTCTTGGATTTACAGTGTTCGGAGGATTTTCAAGCAAAAAGTGTCTGATGATTTAGAGACTCACATTATGAGAAAAGGAAACACCTTCCCTCTGAATAAATGCCGCCTGATGAATTCGTATCCTGCTCTAGCTCTATTCACTGCTTTTGTACAAAGAGTTTTCTGATCATTTCAGATGCTAAAGCACTGATCTGACCTGGAGGAATATAATTAATATCCTGTTATACCTGAAACATCAACAGGTTAATTTTCAACCAGCTAGCAGGAGTGCAGCATGATCTGGTTGGGCGGCTGGACAAATTTATCGACCCTCAATCACAGTCGGCGCCTTGTGAGCGATATTTTCTTACGCCTGTGGTTTAGTCTTGTGGAGAAGAAATTACAATCTTTCTTCTCAAATCAGCGTGGCTGTTACATCGCTAGGATTCTTGTGATTCTAATGATACATTAGCCCAGAAATCTAAACCCGCCATACCGTTCTAGCCTCAGCAGGTCTACAATTGGCCCCAACAGTTTTAGGTCGAGCCAATCATAGCGCTCTATGCTTGTAGAAAGATGAGCAGACATCAGAGCTGTGAAGGGAGAAAAACTACAAAAATGGTGATGGCTTGTTTGAAACTGCTTTGACAACTTTGGACAATTGGGCTTTTCTTTGATTCAAGAGCAGACAGAGGTACTTAGGTCTTTTGTTTAGAAACAGGATGGAATTGTGTTTTCTTCTACAGAACATGGTGGACCGTCCTGATGCCTGACATCCGCAGCACTGAGTACGTCACGTTGCTGTCCAATAGCATGTGGAGACAGTTTGAAAGGCAACCATAGACTCAGACTCTGTCTATGGGTCGAGGCCAGACCGTTGATGTTAACATTTATAGGATGGCGTGCCAGGCTAGTGATGTACGACAATCAGGGATTTACTTCATCTGCAGACACGGTCAAGACTTTAGTCAGACGACTCAGAAATGTATAATAATGCCAAACTCACCATAAAGCCTTATCTCGTTGACAGAACAGAACCATCTCAGACACAAACTGCCTTTGTATGTCCATGAGGGTCCAATTAATGTCTTCCTTTAAAATAGTGAGTCGACAAGACCTACGTCCACACCGCTGAAACGCAGAATCATCTCTGTCTCACCATACCCTCAGTTAGCACCGGTTAGCCTCAAACTTTAAATGCTTCACATTCAGAAGCTTTCCCAGACAGAAGGTCACAGATCCAAGCCGGTTTAATGAAGGGGGTCTGTAACGGTCTTTACTAACAAACTCCACCAACATCAGGACTCAGGCAGGGTTTCAGGTGAGTCTCTCACTCAGCTCTACACACCTGTCGAGACTTTGTCTCCTCAGAAAAAAGAGAGAATTTCCAATAAATACAGAAATAAAGGCAGAGTAGATACAGTGGTGTGAAAAACTATTTGCCCCCTTCCTGATTTCTTATTTTTTTGTATGTTTGTCTCACAAAATGTTTCTGATCATCAAACACGTTTAACCGTTAGTCGAAGATAACACAAGTAAACACAAAATGCACTTTTGAAATGATGGCTTTTATTATTTAGGGAGAGAACTAAATCCAAACCTACATTGCCCTGTGTGAAAAAGCAATTGCCCCCTTGTTAAAAAATAACCCAACTGTGGTGTTTCACACCTGAGTTCAATTTCTGTAGCCACCCCCAAGCCTGATTACTGCCACACCTGTTTCAATCAAGAAATCACTGAAATATGAGCTGCCTGACACAGAGAAGTAGACCAAAAGCACCTCAAAAGCTAGACATCATGCCAAGATCCAAATAAATTCAAGAACAGATGAGAACAAAAGTCATTGAGATCCATCAGTCTGGTAAAGGTTATAAAGCCATTTCTAAAGCTTTGGGACTCCAGCGAACCCCAGTGAGAGCCATTATCCACAAATGGCGACAACATGGAACAGTGGTGAACCTTCCCAGGAGTGGGCGGCCGACCAAAATTACCCCAAGAGCGCAGAGACAACTCATCCGAGGTCACAAAAGACCCCAGGGCAACTTCTAAAGAACTGTAGGCCTCACTTGCCTCAATTAAGGTTCACGACTCCACCATAAGAAAGAGACTGGGCAAAAAGGGCCTGCATGGCAGATTTCCAAGACGCAAACCGCTGTTAAGCAAAAAGAACATTAGGGCTCGTCTCAATTTTGCTCAGAAACATCTCAATGATTGCCAAGACTTTTGGGATAATACCTTGTGGACTGATGAGACAAAAGTTGGACTTTTTGGAAGGCAAATGTCCCGTTCCATCTGGCGTAGAAGGAACACAGCATTTCAGACAAAGAACATCACACCAGCAGTAAAATATGGTGGTGATAGTGTGATGGTCTGGGGTTGTTTTGCTGCTTCAGGAACTGGAAGGCTTGCTGTGATAAATGGAACCATGAATTCATCTATCTACCAAAACATCCTGAAGGACAATGTCCGGCCTAGTCAACGTCCTGACCTGAATCCTATTGAGATGCTATGACATGACCTTAAAAAGGCGGTTCATGCTAGAACACCCTCAAATAAAGCAGAATTACAACAATTCGGAAAAGATGAGTGGGCCAAAATTCCTCCAAAGTGCTGTAAAAGACTCGTAGCAAGTTATCGCAAACGCTTGATTGCAGTTATTGCTGCTAAGACAGGGGGCAATTACTTTTTCACACAGGGCAATGTAGGTTTGGATTTAGTTCTGTCCCTAAATAATAAAAACCATCATTTCAAAACTGTATTTTGTGTTTACTTGTGTTATCTTTGACTAACGGTTCAATGTGTTTGATGATCAGAAACATTTTGTGTGACAAACATGCAAAAGAATAAGAAATCAGGAAGGGGACAAATAGTTTTTCACACCACTGTATTTAGTATGGGGGGAAGCTTTTAACAGGTACAAGTCAGGAAACTACTGATGCAGAACTTTTAGACCTAAGTACTTGATTAATCGATGGATTATTTAGGAGAGTACTCACTAAAATATTTACCAGCTGCAACCACAAAGCTCTAAAGCAAACCGATGATTCAAAACTGCTTTCACGTTTACTCCATCAGTTCTGGCGAATGTCCCCAACGGTGACGTCATGCATTGGGGGGGGGGGGGGGTCAGAAGGCTAGTTTAGTGTTTAATAATTAACGTTCATTAACTTGCTTCACATGCAGAAACAGTTGAGAAAACATCTTTTCACACTGAATCACTACAGAGAAAAGTGCATCAACTCAAAAATGTGATGTCTCGTCTGCAACGAGAACATCTGAGTCAATCAACGTCTGATCAGTTCTGAATCACATGTTCTTCTCATCTGTTCAGCTGAAACATCAAATTCAGCAGAGAAATCGATGCAAGTGTCATCGACAGAGAAAAGCTGCTGCTGAAGCATCCTGCTGGAGTAAAATCACAGCAAACCGGTGTTTGGGTGCAAGATTCCACCCAGAGTCACTTTAACATCAAAACCGGATCCTAACAAGGTTTTACTGTTAGACACACAAATCACATTCAACACGAGCTCTAATAAAAACAACTGGCTGATTAACAGGGTTCATTTTAATTCTCCTAATGGATCCGATTTTAAAAACTGTTCGGTTTTATATTTCAGTTCATCAAACAAGCTACAGGAAGGAGGCTGGCAGCTGGTTTCTAAAAGCTTAAAATAAAAAGTCTGGCGTTAAGATTAATACCGTCCTCGCCTGCTTTACTATCACGTTTTACAACATTAATGAAAAATATTTCAACAAGTTCTGTTTTATTCCTATTTATAATTATGAATGAAAAGGACAGCAAACCACAAAAAAGCTGAAATTCTGACATTTGAAACAGACCAAGTGTCCTGTTCTTTTCCATAATTACAGATGTTTTAGTTAAATAAACGTGAATTTAATTCAGACATCAGAATAAAAACTGATATCAGTTCATCCAGAAAATAAAGCGACTGTAAAAGATTTTCACTAGTTAGAATAAACAACAGGTTTGATTTTTATAGATTCTCAGGGGGTTTTCAGCCTGTCAGGAGCTCTCCGTGGTGCTGAAACTGTCCACGGTTCTGGCTCTTTTGCCGGTAAACGGACTTTGTGTTGGAAGGAAAATCGTTTCATTGGTCAAATCTGTCAAAACTCATTTTAAAAGATTCATAAAGATGTTAAAAACAACTCACAGCAATACGTTAATGGATTCGAACCGAAAAGCGTCGCCTACCTGCAGCGCGGAGATGCCGCCCGGACCGTCCGCCGCCTCAGGCGCGGGGTCGTCGAACACTCGGTCCCGGTAGAGCGACCAGAGGCCGACGTTCGGGAGGAAGAGCAGCGCCGCCACGAGCAGTCCGGCGACCTGCAGCAGCCGCTTCTCTCTCCGCCTCATGGCTCCGGGACGATCCGAGCAGCAGGTCCGGTCTGAGCTCCGCTGATGCCGGACACAACTTTCACTCCGTCTGCGGTGACGACGCGGCGTTTTAAGGCTGTGTCGGAGCCCACAGACGCGTCATATCCGGCTGGTAATTTCAAAATAAGATCACAAAACAGCTGCTAATTATCCAACTGCAGGAATGTCATAAAAATCATAATTTTTATTGCATTAAAAGGAATCTTCGTTCAAAAAGAAGCTTTGGTGTTAAAAGGTAACTAAATCAAACAGTTTTAATGATTATAGGTTTATATTAAAATATATTAAATACTGATTTGAAACAAAAATGCCAGGTCTCTGTGAATGATGATAATAGGTCTACAATAATCACAAAATATTAAAGTGACTGAAACTAACATTCTCACATGGGACAAAAAGTATTATAAGGCTGTTAAATGAGATGAATCTCATTTACAGGACAGCGTATTTCCTTCTACATAATTTTATTACACTGCTTTACTATCTAAATAAAAATAATAGTAGTAGAAGTAGTAATATTAATAGTACTAGTACTAGTAGTAGTAGTAGTAGTAGTGGTAGTAGTAGTACTAGTAGTACAAGTAGTAGTAGTGGTAGTAGTAGTACTAGTAGTAGAAGTAGTAGTAGTGGTAGTAGTAGTAGTGGTAGTAGTAGTAGTAGTAGTGAGTTGCGGTGAGTACTCTTCCCATCTTCACTATCTCTGAGTGTTCCGTTTGCAGGAGAGGGAGCGGCAGCTGCATCTCGTCAGCTAATCAGCAAGTTGGATACTTGAGGAGAGTGCCAGAGTGAAGAGAACCTGACGGAAAAAGCCCAAACAGGATTTAATTACTGATGTTTGCTTTCCAGCCCGAAAAACTTCATTATCAAGTCGTCCTTGCTGTCGTTGCTCTCTGTCTTTTGGTGATAAAGAAGCTGGAGGAGCTCTCGATACACAATTTATGCGTAAAAGTGCCCTTTCTTAATGCCACGAAAGGTCAAAAAGTGGTAATTCACCAGAGAAATTACCGTTGCACACAGCAAGATGGAGCAAAATAATATCAGGCATGACTGGGGTCCTGAGTGGAGGAGTGGAACCAAGGCAGAATTGTTTTATGGTTTCACTTTACTGTTCTCATAAGATGCTTCCCCCATAACGGCTCAGCTTTTCTGGCCGTGTGTTGGTGCGGCTCAGCAATCAATCATGAGCTGAGGAGCGTTTAGAGGAGGATATTCATCTCAGAGCAGGAATAAAACCCTCCACATGCTTTAAATACACACCAGCAGCCACTTCCTGTCTGGAATGAACACACTTAACACAAAACAGTTTTATACCACGCGTCATGTGACCTATTTATGTTGATGGTTGTGACTCAGTGTGATAAACTAGTTAGCATCAACTGTTCCTTGATAAACTAGGTAAAAGTAGTAAAGATCACCAGAAATGTTTAAGCTACTGACAGTGGTTCATCAGGGTCACCGTGGTAACCAGCTGGTTCACATCAAACATTCAGACGTCACACGAATGTCTTTAAGCACGTCTCTACTGGACGTTTACTAATTAAAATGTAGGCTTCTTATTACTGTAAAAAATCATCATTACTGTAATAAAGCATCATTAGTGGAATGAATAAAACATATTTGTACCCCATGTGAGTCGGAGTCTCGAGTGTCTCAGCCTGGATTCAAACCCGGGTCCTCGGCGTAAGGCCTGACCAGTTGGCATACAGGATGTCTCCCAGTGGATCTACACTCACAGCTGATTCACAACATTTGTTGAATTAGACGTAACAAACTAACCTCAGATAAAAGTAGACGTGTACAAATGTATCCGAGAGGGTTCTTAGGAAATGTTCAGTTACACATGTTTTACCAGTTTAAGCCGTCCTACGGTGATGGTTTTTGGCCGTGGACATGACGCTGGACCAATTATTTACTGGATGCTTTAGTTTGAAATGCACGTGACTAAATGACTAAATAACAACGACACATGTGACTGTAGACATGTACACATGTATCTGAATGGATTTTTTACCATACATATACATTTATACAGATGTTTTAACAAATCGAGGATGTCCAACACCACGTTGCTGGGTTGTGTTCAGGTATCTGTTACACCCCTAGCATACTGCCTTTCACTACCACGTTTGGGTTTTAAAGCGGAAGTATGGTGCATGATATGCAAAATGGCCTTGGCCCCGACCCTTAGAGATAATATATTCAAATGTATTCTTCTTTTTTTTTTTGCATTGCTTGAATTTTTATCCTGAACACCACCTCGCCCAGGTGTGACTCCACCTGTTGATGGCTGACTGTCTGGTTTTCATGAATCCACCAAAAGAAAACCGGCTGGAGAAAAAAGCTCAACGCCCGACAGCAGCTTCTCTCTGAATGCTGACGTCTTCCAGCTGGACCTCCTAATAAAATCACTTTCTTTCTGTTTGTGGGCGTCTGCAGCAGCAGCCAGCTAAACATGCTTCTCTGCAGGGATCCAACCAAGGCCACGCCGGATTCCTGTGGAATAATCACTGTGTTAGCGCCAGAGAGAAAAGATGAGGCTGCTTTATTCCCCGAGTTGCTCCTGAACCTGTGCCATCTGTTAATGTGTCATCTCCGGTCCCACGGTAATTACATCCCTTACTCCACATTAACACTCGCTGCACTTATTTATTTACAGCGAAAGATTCAGCTGCAGCTCCTAGCTGCCTTCTAAAACCACCGGTGGCGCGCGCGTGTGTGTGTGTGTGTGAGTGTGTGGGGGGGGGGGGGTCATTCCAGGTGAACTCTGCCGGTATCGAGCTGCATGTCTGAGATGTCTCCAATCTGAGGATGAAGGAAGCTCAACTCCAAAAGTTTTTAGAAATCTTCTGGTTAGAATAATCTGAGCAGACGGGTTTGGACTCATGAAGGTTACATTAGTTCTCCTCGAAGGTCCAGTTCTGCCTGAGGCTGGGATTTCCTTTGAACTATCAGATATTCCTCCTAGAATTTCATCTTGTTTATAATTTGATGGCGGAAACGTCAAAATAAAAGCATCTGAGCTTTTTTATCAAAATGTTTGAGTTGATAAATTCTTTTAATTTTAAATTATTATTTGAATTACATGAATAACCTTATTCTTAATGCTACATTCAAATGTGCTATTATTATTGTTGTTGTTGTTGTTGTTGTCGTTGTTATTGTTGTTGTTATTGTTGAATCAGAAAAGGGTAGAATGCCTTCTCCAGGTCAAGGATGAGGTCCTGCCCCAAGTGGAGGAGTTTAAGCATCTCGGGGGTCTTGTTCACCAGTGAGGGAAAGCTGGAGCGTGAGATCGACAGGAGGATTGGTGCTGCATCTGCAGTGATGCGGGCGTTGTACCGGTCTGTCGTGGTGAAGAGAGAGCTTCGCCTTCTGGCTCAGCTCTCGATTTACCGGTGCATCTACGTTCCTACCCTCACCTATGGTCACGAGCTTTGGGCAGTGACCGAAAGAACGAGATCGCGGATGAAATGAGTTTTCTCTGCAGGGGGGCTGGGCTCTCCCTTAGAGCTTTACTAATCCACTTCCATCCAGCTTCTCCAGTTTTCTGAGAACCAAACATGAAAACTTTTTTGTGTTTTCTCTCTAAATCTTTGATCTTGTCTTGTTTGAGGATTTATCCCTCTGCCACCACGCTTGTGTGTTGTCCATCTCTGTTGTCTCAGTTTGTTGTTTTCTGATTCGTCGTTGTCCTCTCCAGCATCAGCGACCGTACGCAGCCAGACAAATATGTTTATCCACGTTTGTCTGCAGTCCAAACACCGTCACACAGAAAAACCCTCTCCCCGTATCAACACACTCCTCTGATTTATCTTCTCCCCTCTGCTGTGGTAATACTTTCATCAGCCTCCAAATAAACAGCCTGGCCTTAATGAATTTGGCAGATGGTGCCGACAGTTTATCTGCTTGAGGACTGTGAATTTACCTGAGATTGAAGGATGAAAGCAAAGCTAATAGTTTACAGACAGCCGACCTTCAGAGTCAATGACTGCAGGAGTGAAGGACACTTGGTGGGTTTACATGCTCCTGAAAGTGCACCAGACTTTTAAAAAACGATTATTTTGTCTGTTAGGCTGTGACCTCCTGAGGGTTCTGTCTCCTCAGATGCTTTCTAAAGCTAAGATGTAATCTTGATACGCATCTGCAGCAAACGTAAAACATAATTGCCTTTTTTCTTCAGGCTGAGTCCGTCTACAAGTTTAAAAAAGTAAAGATAAATCCAACAGGTGAGGCCCCAAAATAAACCTAAAAAGTGTCTCTAGCTGCAAAGATTAAATTTTATTTGTCCAGCGTTCCTAAACCGTTTCACCGTTAAGGGTGAGACATGTCTCCAGTCCTCCACAGGGACACAGGAACGCAGAGACAAGCAGTCTCCAGTTGCCCAAACATGTATGTTTCTGTTCTGTGGAAGAAACCTGGAAATAACCCACACATGCATGAGGAGAACATGCTAACATGCTAACTGTCTCCCTACACTGTGTTCCTTTCCTTTGAGACTGTGGACCCCTTCCAAATTGAGAACCTGGTTTATTTAGTAACACTTTAACTGACTCCCGTAAGTCTCTGATGGTATAAAAGATTATTTTAAACTAAAACAGAACTTGTAAAAAGCTGGAATCACCTTATTGTTGCTTCTTGTTGACTCAGAAGCACAAGACAGCGATTGAGTCAGCTCACCAACTAGAATAATTCACCAAACACGCATTTATAAATTACTGGCATAGAAAGTGATTACATACTTTCAAAAATACATCCTGAGGCAATGAATCAGAATTCTGCCCTTTGAAAATGAGCGCTTCCACATGATTTAAATATGCAAATAACAGACTTGGAGTTTTCCAGCAAAATGAGATCCTGCTAAGTTCTGAAGTCTAAATGTCAGAGAGACATGAGTCAGAAGGAGAAGATCACAGAAACCCACTCGGTTCCTCCTCTCAACGACGCTTCGTCTGCCTATTTAACAGAAACATTTAATATTTATTCGTATAAAAGAGAATCACATCTTGTATTGTTTAAACTTCATTTATTATTCATTCAATTCAAATAATGCATGACCCGAGTTAACAGTGAAAACCCCATGGAGGCAAATGCAGCAATGGCAGGACTGCTCGTAAAGTCCTAAGAGAGCTGAAAGTATCCTTTTATGTCCTTCTGCATTTTCCCTTATTGCAGAAACGTGTTTAGGGCAGCAAACACTTCTAAGTCTGGAGTGATGGGAATTCCAGCTCTTTTTAGAGAGCCGGTTCTTTGGGCTCCCAAGTGGCTCCTCAGATTTTCTGTTGTGTAGAGTACATTTATAACCAAATAATGCAAAACTATATGTAAAACGATTCACTAATGTAAAAAATGCAATATATCAAATATTTATCATTTCTATGGCTTTAATAACTGAACACTTTAAGGAGGAACCAGAGCCGGGAGACCTGGGGATGGACTGTGCAATCTCTGGGGCAGAAGTTGCTGAGGTGGTCAAACAACTACACAGCGGCGGAGCCCCAGGGGCGGATGAGACTCCTCTGGGTATCTCAAGGCTATGGATGTTGTAGGACTGTCAAGGTTGACACGTCTCTGCAACATTGCGTGGTCATCAGGGGCAGTTCCTGTGTAGTGGCAGACCGGGGTGGTGGTCCCCATCTTTAAGAAGGGTGACCTGAGGGTGTGTTCCAACTATAGGGGGATCACACTCCTCAGCCTTCCTGGAAAGGTCTACTCCAAGGTACTGGAGAGGAGGGTCAGATCGATAGTTGAATCTCAGATTGAGGAGGAGCAATGTGGTTTTCGTCCTGGCCGTGGAACTGTGGACCAGCTCTATACCCTTGCAAGGGTGATGGAGGGGGCATGGGAGTTTGCCCAACCAATCCACATGTGCTTTGTGGATTTGGAGAAGGCTTATGACCGTGTCCCCAGGGGCATCCTGTGGGGGACGCTCCAGGAGTATGGGGTGGGTGGCT
Organism: Nothobranchius furzeri; assembly: GCF_043380555.1. NCBI lineage: Eukaryota > Metazoa > Chordata > Actinopteri > Cyprinodontiformes > Nothobranchiidae > Nothobranchius > Nothobranchius furzeri. The sequence goes on along the minus strand of NC_091750.1, from coordinate 72,495,136 downwards.
TTCTGTTAAGGGCCATTCAGTCCCTTTACCAGAGGAGCATGAGTTTGGTCCGCATTGCCGGTAGTAAGACGGACCTGTTCCCGGTGAGGGTTGGACTCTGCCAGGGCTGCCCTTTGTCACCGGTTCTGTTCATCACTTTTATGGACAGAATTTCTAGACGCAGCCGTGGTGTGGAGTGTGTCGAGTTTGGTGGCAGGAGAATCTCGTCTCTGCTTTTTGCGGATGATGTGGTCCTCCTAGCTTCATCCAGCTCTGACCTTCAGCTCTTGCTGGGTAGGTTCGCGGCCGAGTGTGAAGCGGCTGGGATGAGGATCAGCACCTCCAAATCTGAGACCATGGTTCTCGACCGGAAAAGGGTGGCTTGCCAACTCCGGGTCGGGAGAGCGGTCCTCAAGTGGAGGGGTTTAAGTATCTCGGGGTCTTGTTCACGAGTGAGGGTAGGAGGGATCGGGAGATCGACAGGCGGATTGGTTCGGCGTCTGCAGTGATGCGGACGCTGAGCCGATCTGTCGTGGTGAAGAGGGAGCTGAGCCAGAAAGCCAGGCTCTCGATTTACCGGTCGATCTACGTCCCAATCCTCACCTATGGTCATGAGCTTTGGGTAATGACCGAAAGAACGAGATCACGGATACAAGCGGCCGAAACGAGTTTCCTCCGTAGGGTGGCTGGGCTCAGCCTTAGAGATAGGGTGAGGAGCTCGGACATTCGGGAGGGTCTCGGAGTAGAACCGGATCGAAAGGAGCCAGTTGAGGTGGTTTGGGCATGTGGTCAGAATGCCTCATGGATTCCTCCCTGGGGAGGTGTTTCGGGCATGTTCTGCCGGCAGGAGGCCCCCGGGTCGACCCAGGACACATTGGAGAGGTTACATCTCCAATCTGGTCCGGGAACGTCTTGGGGTCCTGCCGGAGGACCTGGTGGAGGTGGCCGGGGAGAGGACGGTCTGGAGCTCCCTAGTTGGGATGCCGCCCCCGCGACCCAGATAAGCAGAGGAGGAGGAGGATGACACTTTAAGGAATCTCCACTTTCAGCCTGCTGGCACTCATTTCCTCACCGACTTCGTCAAACTCTCCTCCCTCTCGCTCACCTTTTTCCTCCTCCTCATCCCCTCTCATCTCCCTCCACCCGCATGTGCTCTGCTTTGTGTCTGAGTCTTATCCTCCCTCTTCCCCATCCCTACTGCTCTGTGTGTGGACAGTCTGGACACGCAGTTACACATGCTGACCAATCACCTGTAGCTTTCACCAAAGCAAGAAGGGAGAGCGGAGGGGAGGGGACGGCTCCCGTCGATCACTAGATCTAAAGCTCTTAGAGCCGATTCGTTCGCGACGACACATCACTATAAGTTTGACCAAAACGACGGTTGACAGGAAGTCTCCATCTTCATCTGGATGTCTGTACCTGGAACTCGCCAGTAATTCCACTGGAAAACTCCAATAAACCAAAATGAAACAAGAGAGTGAGACTGTCCTTGCTAGAGGGAGACATATCAAGCAGAAGGAACTATTACCACCTGTTGCCTTTCAAAATAAATTCATCACATGTCAAAAACTAGTTTTATCTCCTTTTTATGTTTTTACCGAGTCCTGTCTGGCTGTGAAGCAAACGCAATTAATGTCTGAATGCTGGTAACAGGCCTTACAGATTTACTCTCAGGTGGAGCATCAAAGCTTCTGCTTTTAATGTCACGCCTGATACTTAAAACTTTATTGTTATTGTTTTGTTGGACGCTTTATAATTCTGACCAGACACGGAGACAGAGGTGAAAGAGAAAGGAAGAGACCGGGGGGGGGGGGGGGGGGGGGGGGGTCCACAAAAATAAACAATCAATGATAAACAAGGGTCTGCTTCTAGACCTGCAGAAGGAGAAATTAAACAAACAAACAAACAAAAAAGGGGCACACAACAATACAACTAGAGCAAGCTATCACTGCGTCAACCTGATGAGGAAATATAAAATCAACATTGTTTTACTGAACAATCACACGATAATAAATCACAGTGTATGAAGTGCCAACCACAACCTTGAGAGCTCCAAGTCCCAGAGATCCAAGAGCTGCCCCAGAGCACAGGGACCCCAGGGAGACTGACCAGAAAAGCCCCCAGCCCCCCTCAAGAGGAGCAGAGGATTGCCCTAGGGGGCCACAATCAGCAGCCGGCAGAGTCCCGGGAGATATCAGCAGCAAGCCCACAAGTCCACCCGCAGCCTCCCACCCCCTAGCCAGCTGAGCCCTGGACCCAGCGACCCGGGATCAAGTTTCATCTCCTTAAAGCAAAAACAGTGCTTTTACTGGCGGTTTATAGATGTTGTGGTTTATCCATCGAAACGTGTCAGAGCATTTTTACCAGTCCAGACAAATTTATCATTTTAGCATTTACGCTGCAAAAGCAAATTTAGAAAACAAATTGGCTGAAAACATGTTTTTCAGGTGTCTAAACAACGTTCTAACATCATAAAGCTATAAATATATAGTGGAGATTAATAAAACAAATATTTAATTAAGTGGTTCTCTTGCACTTGTCTAAAAACCTTCAGTAACACAGGTCGGATTGAAAGTGACGACTGGACCTTCCGGTTGTGGGTCTCACCGAACTGCAGCACCTATCCTCCACTCATCACACGTTTGTGTATTCAGCACCGGAACACCACCGGGGTGAGAGGTTCTCCGCTCAAAAACGTCAGAGGAGGAGAAACAGCCGGCTGCTACCACTTCAGCTTTAGGACAAACCAGAGTCCCAAAAAGAAAATCACCTTTTGAATTCATGGACAACAAAAGATGTTTGGACCTGGAAAACTGAGACTGGTGTCTCGTTTAGTCCAGCAACATGGGGTTTTGGTTTGGTGGACGTGGAACCAGTGAAGATACCAGAGGGGAGGTTCTGTGACCGTGTTTGTGTTCAAAATCTAGCTTGTTCTGTAGATTCACTAAAGCAGCTTTAAGGCGGTTTTCTATGTTAACATTTTTATTAATATTGTCCCCATTTGTCCAACGCCTCACCTTGGACAAGTGTTAGTCAGTGAGGTTTACCTGTGCAGAACCAAAGAAAGAAAACAAGCTTTTATGTAAAGCCTCTCAAGATAAAAATCAAGAGGCGCTTCACGAGAACAAAAATTTTAAATATAATTTTTTAAATAAAAAAATCTGATTGAAATGAAAAAACAAAATGTGATTAAAAATGTAAGGAAAGGGAAAGAGTGAAATCAGTGGATCCCAGGAAAGGCGAAATAGGTAGAAATAACAAGGAGAGCGTGGTGATGAAGGTCCCACCAAAGCCTGAACAGGTGAGTCTTCAGCTGCTTCTTAAAGGAGACCACTGAGTCCAGCGATCTCAGGCTCAGGAGAGTTAGGGATTAACATGAAGAAGAATGAAGCAACACCTGAAAGATGCTTTTGCCTCTTTACCCTGTTCAGATGACATGATGACATCACATTTAGGAGTCGTTGTTCTGGTCTCTGATTGTGAGAAGATTTCACGTTCATCCGAGCTTCTGCAGGAACTTTTATTCAACCATCGTTTCTTCAAAGTGACCCGAATAACAACTTTTATCTGGTAATTATCTGAGTTCAAACACGGATCTGAGGATAAACAAATCCCACAAAAGTCGCACATCACTTTGATTTTTTAAAATTCACATCATTTCTTTCCATAGATCCGTATTTCCCTCCTAAACAGAGCCATGAATGACTCCGACAGAATCCGCCGCAGCCTTTCTTTTCAGATCCCCGACTGCATGAAACCACGTTAAACACGCTTCTCCACGAGACGGAATCAGGTAAAAATGAATTCATGAATAAGGATTTTCTCCCATTCCTCCTTTTTATTTCCCATCAGACTCTCCATCAGAAGACTTGGACTGACAGATTGACCGCACCATCCTGCAGCTTTTATGTGCTAATGGAGGAAAAGGTTGAAATGAGTTTAGTTGGTTTATTCTGGAAAACATTTTAGCTTGGAGACCTGCATCATCAAAGGCATTTATGCACGTGCATTTTCCTCAGTCTGAATGTGACACTGTACTTGTGCATCCATCTCTTCCTGTTTTAACAACCACAATAAAGCTAATTTCTTGCACGAGTGCTGCCGTATGGGCAGTGACATTTTCTCACTGCAGTCACGCCGTCGTGATTCTGTTAGATGAAAACCAGTGAGAACAATTCTAATTATTACAAGTCAAACACAAAGAAATCCCATCCAACTGTACGTCCTTCAAACCTGAAGTCGTCTTTTCATCATAATAAAGAACAAAGAAAATGCTGCAGAGAATAAAAAGCCTCAAGAACACAATCAGCTGAAATTATGTCATATTTTGTTTTCACGTTGAATTTTAGAGAAGCTCAGGGACTAATGTGTCCAGATCAGCCCTCAGGGTCAGCGTTCCCCAATCTGTTATTGGTTTTCCCCAAACACCTTATTTATTGGCTGAGAGCTGAATTGTCCATGATTCTGTTCTCTAGTAAATAACTTCAACCCATTGACGTTGCAGAGAAACCTGCAGGATAATGGACCTCAACAACTACAACAGTGACTTTTAAAATGTGGCTGGATTGCAGCAGATTTGAAAAACAAGGAGATAGAGTTGGAGCCCAGCCATGAGGCAAATGCGGCCACACGCACACTTTTAGTGCCGGTCGCTCCCACATCATGAACTGGCTGACACCATGACACACCCTGACTTGCTACTTGCTACTTCCCCCATGATACTGAGCCACCAGTGCCTCGTTGCAGAGTTATTTTCATCATCTCTCTACTATAAACCAAAAGAAGATTGCTGTGTTCGACAAAGATCATCTCAGTCACATTGAGGTTAGGAGGTTTGGACCCAAAATTCATGAATCCAGAACAACACAGGCAGGAACGGCTGCAAAAATGAGAATCCTTCATTTTAGGAGGGGTGACAAAAACTCAGGAGCACAAACACTGACAAAGGACAATGGACCAACAAACACTGAGGGACAAGACAGGATTATATACACATGGGCTGGGTGATTAAGGGAATTGGGCACAGGCTAGACAAATAACAGAGGAGGAGACGACGACGGGCTCTTGGGGGCAAGCATCTGCGGCAGAGGAGGAGGCGAGGACAGGACACAGGAGACTGAAACACATGGGGCACTGGAGACTCTTGAGAGGATGTAGACAGGGACAAAGACTCTTGAGAGGAGGGGAAGACGTCATCTTCTTGGACTGGAGACGTCGACCCTTTGGATGGATCTATGGGCATTGTCTCTGCAGGCTGGACCGGGGACAAAGTTTCTGTAGGCTGGACCGAGGACAAAGTCTCTGCAGGCTGGACCGGGGACAAAGTCTCTGCAGGCTGGACCGAGGACAAAGTCTCTTCAGGCTGGACCGGGGACAAAGTCTCTGCAGGCTGGACCGGGGACAAAGTCTCTTCAGGCTGGACCGGGGACAAAGTCTCTTCAGGCTGGACCGGGGACAAAGTCTCTGCAGGCTGGACCGGGGACAAAGTTTCTTCAGGCTGGACCGGGGACAAAGTCTCTGCAGGCTGGACCGGGGACAAAGTCTCTGCAGGCTGGACCGGGGACAAAGTCTCTGCAGGCTGGACCGGGGACAAAGTCTCTGCAGGCTGGACCGGGGACAAAGTCTCTGCAGGGTGGACCGGGGACAAAGTCTCTTGGACAGGGGACAAAGTCTCTTGGACTGGGGACAAAGTCTCTTGGACAGGGGACAAAGTCTCTTGGACCGGGGACAAAGTCTCTTGGACAGGGGACAAAGTCTCTTGGACAGGGGACAAAGTCTCTTGGACCGGGGACAAAGTCTCTTGGACTGGGGACAAAGTCTCTTGGACAGGGGACAAAGTCTCTTGGACCGGGGACAAAGTCTCTTGGACAGGGGACAAAGTCTCTTGGACAGGCTGGACCGGGGACAAAGTCTCTTGGACGGGCCGGGCTGGAGACAAAGCCTCTTGGAAATACTTTGCACCAAACTTAAATTAATTATACACGAAACTGGGGAAACAATAAAGTCTGCAGCTAACTTCAAGGGCCTTACCTCATTATTATCAATGCCTGATTGTTCATCTTTACTTGTTTGCAAAATTTTCTTAACAGTCTGATCAGTAATTTTTCTAATTTAAATGTACCTTTTTATTATTCTACATGAAATGCCATTATCTTGCTGTTGGTTCATAGAAGATTTCCAGTTTTTAATGTTGTCCTTAAAGGTTTTGTTTAAATGTGTGGCGATAATGTTTGGCTGTTGCAGAGAATAACATTGCAGCACTGAAGCGCTGTCTCATTCTGACCAAAGCCCATCAGTTTTTCATTAAAATGCTGCCACTGTATGTCAGCTTGGGATTACAAGAAGCATTTGGAGCCTTGTTGAAAATGACATTAGGCAGGACAATGGTCAGGATGGTGGTATAATAAAGGCCCTTGTTGGCCAGAGTTCCTCCCTCAGACTCAGTAAAGGTGAGGATTCATTGCAGGACGGTCAGCAATCACCTTATAGATAATACAGTAGATTACAGAGCCTGATTAATGAGCTACCCTTGAGCAATGCCATATATCCTTACTCCCGAATCGTACCAATTTGGCCTGGAGCTGAGATGTATTGATCATCTGCACAATGGAGCTTTCAGTGTCAGGCCTCACTGTATCAATGTATCTGACCACAACAAGGCAGAAATCCAGTAATTGATAATAAATTAGACGTTTGGATGATTCAGCTTTGGCCCCATCCATTACACAGAGCCTCCATGTATCAAAGCTACAACGGGGCACATTCACAAGGGGATTGATCACAAATACGAGGGAATGGCTTGGGTGAAATGTTCTAAACCACAGTCACAGCAAAAAGTTTTACATTAAGGTCATGTGGTTCCAACGCACTCCTAAATGAAGAAATACCAAAACACAACCTGTCATCATACACTAGTTTATTCCAGATTAGGGCATGGCTATCGCTGGTCTGCGGATTTGGGTGAAAAATTGTGAATAGTGTTCCTGAGTCCTGAGGGAGTTCCCAAAATATCTCGGCTCACTCCTGCAGCGTCTAAAATTATTTGTTTGGGTCTCAGGCCATGACCCTAGCCAAACCTTAACCCTCCTGCATCGCTGAGATTATCAAGACTTTTGAAGTGTACGCAAGACAATTCTCTTTAAACAATCACATCAGGTGTCTCAAACTCATCCCACAAGTTTCTCGATTGCTTCTCAGTTTAGTTTCCTGAAATAGGAGACGGATTTACAAGATGGTCAAGACCAGATTAGGAATGAAATCAGAGAAAATGAAAGGGAGAATGAGAAATAATTAAAACACTTTGAGACACAAAGATTGAACCATGGGAGTTGGAAATCAGCTGTGATTACTCCATTTGCCTCATGGGAAATAAAACATCTTTCAAAATCTAACTTAAAGTTCTCACATTTTCCTCCTGGAATGTCATGTTTGCCTCCACAACCAGACCTCAGACGAGCAGAAGTAAATAGACGGGCAAGTGAGAAGTTAGAGGATAACAGCCATGCGTGCAGGAGAAACTGGAAAATGGGAATCTGCCCAACAGTTCCTTTATGTCACTAATCCAACCTAAAAGGTGAAACTAATCTATGAGACAGACTCATTCCAAGCAAATCCAGATGTTTCAGCCTTTATTTGTTATAATAGTCATGCTTATGTCTTACAGCTTACTGAAACCCCACGTTCATAATCTCAGACTGTCAGAATATTGTGAAAAGGTTCAATAATCTAGACTCAAAGTGTCACACTCTCATCAGCTGGTAAATCCAGAACACCTGCAGAGGATTCCTGAGCCTTTAAATCAGGGCTATCCAGCAAATGTTAGTGGTTTCTCTGCTCCAACACACTATTCACCTGTGCAGCAGCTCATCAGGCTCTGCAGAAGCCTGTTAATCACCTGCTGATTGAAATCAGGTGTGTTGAAGCAGGTTAAAACTAAAACCTGCTGGACACCGGCCCTCGAGACCCAGCATTGAATAGTCCTGCTTTATGTTTATGTTTATTTATTTAGGAGACGCTTTTATCCAAAGTGACTTACAATGTATAACCTATAGGGCATGTTGTGATCTGTGGGGGAAACCGGAGAACCCGGAGGAAACCCACGCATGCATGGGGAGAACACGCAACTCCACACAGAAAGGCCGCAGCCCAGTTTCGAACCTGCGACCTTCGTGCTGCGAGGCAACAGTGCTAACCACTGCGCCACCATGCAGCCCAGCTTTAGATGGTCTCTCAGTCTGAGCTGGATTACTGACATTAATGGACGTTTGCAGCAGATTCTAGTTTTTACTGTTTCACATATGTTCTTGCTGCCTGATTACCTCCCCAAAATTATCGTTACTTTTAGTTATTAATGATCTTTCTTATATGAACTGAATCAAACGTGAGGTTTTAGACCTCCCTCCCTTTCAACTCCCTCGTGTTTCTACTTTAATGACAGTTGGAAATAATATTATTTGATGGTCTGTAGCAGCTTGTTGTGTCATGTCAGGAGAAAGGCTGGATTTAAACAGATCTCTGCTGGATTAACGAAGTAATCAGTAACTTCCTGAAGGCTGTGACGGTCGCTAAGCAATCTCCGGAGACTTTTGGAAGTGCTGAGGCAGATTTTGTAACCCACAGATGAAAAGCTGCTGAAGGGGACATTCATGAGTCACGTGACTTCTGAACAGCTGCAGTTTTTACACCCCCCCCCCACCACCACCACCACCACACACACACACACACACACACACACACCTCGTGTAGGACTCCTCAGAGCCTCGGAGGGACAAAGAAACAGCTTCAGACCGAGACATGAGGAGTGCCTCATCACTTTAAATGAACAAATGCAGGAATATGGCTCAGAGTGACAGATGGGACACTCTGCTGCTCAGTCTGTGGCCTCTTCAAGAAAAGGCAAAAGGAACCCGCTGATGGAAAATAAAAGTGAAGGAAGTGCTTCAGATTATGGTAATTTTAACTAAATAAAGATGAGCTTTGAAAATTAAAATCTGGTTTTTGTCTCCGCATGTCTTGCTGGATTTTGTCCCAGAACCGTGTTCATTTTCCAGTTTGTTCCCTTTTGTCTCCGTTATGTTTCGGCCAGCTCCGGCGCCAGATTTCTGACCATTTGCATCCACAGAAATCCTTCTGCTCACTGTGTTTAATCAGGTTTTGTTCTCCGTGTAGAAGCTGTGTTTGTGGAGCTTAGCGTGATCTGGCCTGGACTCACAGGAAGGGATGCAGGTGCTGCAGAAGCTTTGCTTTCTCTACATATCTGCTTTTTTCCCTAAACTGTGTTAATGTAATCGGGCCAGGTTCTGTGCCGTGATAAAGGGCCAGCTGCAGCCTCAGCGTTCTGCCATATGGAGCCAGACCAAGGATGCTACTGGGCTGGATTAGTAAAGAAGTGGCAAGACGGGCAGTGGTGACAAATTAGGCTATAGAAGAAGAGCTTTTTATTCTAGCAAGTCTTAAAATATTCAGTATCCTATAGTTAAAGTGCAAAGTCAGGAGACTTTGGGTACCAAAGTCAGCATTTTGAGGTCAAATTGATTAAAACTGACGGACCAACTCAGTAAACGTGTTCCTTGCCTTTAGCAATAAGAATTCCAGCATATGCATTTCCTCCACATTTATTTTACACTTTTGTTGCAAAATGGATTTACCTTTTTTTTTAACCTCAAAACCTACACACAGTATCTCATAATGACAATGATGACCAACTGTAAAATCACAGGAATATGGGTACCAGTCACCCTCTGGGTGAGAGGGTCCTGGACAATTTCTGAATAAAGACAGTTACAGTGGTCAAAGACTGAAGTAGCAAAGACATGGGGTGTTTCTCAACGCCAAGGAACCTTGCCTTGATGTCTTGACCCCGCCCCGGTTGCCTAGGAGATACGTCATAGTGAGCCGCCAAGACGTGTTCCAATGTTCATGTTCTACCGAGGCGTGTGTTCTCCATTTGTTAGCCGTTTAGCTAGCTGAGTGAGCAAGGACGTAATTTTCACTTTAGAAGTGGGAGGGACACGGGGGGGGGGGGGGGGGGGGGGATATAACGTAATATTGTTTTTGGATGGTAAAAAGTGCAGGGGTCAAAGCAACTTTGGAAAAAGTGGGGGGGGGGGGGGGGGGGGGGGGCACGTCCCCCCTCCCAAAATTACGTTTGTTAGGTATTTTTATAATTGTACATTTTTGAGGCCTAAAAGATGCCATTTTGTGTTATTAACACATCATGAATCTCTGTTTTTGCCAACTGTTGTTGTTCATGAAAGGTTGAGCAAGGATGTTGATTGTGGGTTTCCAACTGAAAACTGTACCTCTGTAACCTGAGAAGGCCCGCCTTCTCCCCCATCCATTTGTGAATAAAGCCCCTGACGAACTAGGAGCACATTGGGTGTGATGTGGGAAGAAGCCTTGGAGAAGGCCATTCCTGCATTAACTCTCCTTGATTTTGGAGACTCAGGGTAAAATGTCTTCCCTTGTTGTTGAGTGTTTATTTCAGGTTCCAGGGTTATGGAGAGTAAATATTACTTAACATTTAATTACCAAACATCTTGGTGGAGAATGCAGGTAGGCTGAGGCTGGAGCAGACTGGGGGCTGGATGTCTGGGCCCAGCTCACGCATGGCGATCACGAACATTAACAAATAATCAATTTACTCTCTCTCTGGGTGTGTCGTCCTTTAAGGTAATATGGGATAAAATTAATTACCTATCAACGTCCATGCGAGCGAGGATACATGGGAGGTGTCTTGTAGTCTAGCCTTGGTCAAAAATTACCCAGAATACACCGCTGTATTTTCAAAAGGTCGGCGGATCAGAAGCCGGCAGCTACTTCAGGGACAAATTTTCAAGTTTAAAAGTAAGTCAACTAATTAAAAAATGTTTTTTTTTAGATCCAAAGAAGTTATCTATTGTTGGTTAGTTGCTTAGTAGTTGCTTCGTCGGTGGCTAGCGGGTAGTAACTCGCTTATATTCTTAATTTAATAAACATATACACAATTTAAACAGTAAAAGTCTCGTTTTATATTTATATTAAAACTAATACGAATAAAATATAACGCTATTGTTGGGTAATTGTATCAATCCAGGATTACCTTAGGGAAAGTTCAACACACAGGGGGTTATAGTAATCAGTCAATCAATACCAATACCAGTAATCAATCAAACAATAAATTTTGACTTTGCAAAGTGGAGAGGAAAAAACACACCAGTCAACGGTTGCCAGTTTCACTCTCATCAGGTTGACGCCTTGCGACAGTATTTATTAAGCACACACAAAAGATTACGCATACACATTTTGAGACTTTCAGGCAGGAAGCTGTAAAAGACACACCAGGTGCATTCTAACTCGACAAAGCAGTCTGGACTTTCTCAAGGGAGCTTTACTGATAAGAGGTACCAAGGCAAGGTCATCCTCCCTCCTAAACCTCCTCCCTATAAGACCTGCAGTGGCCTGTTCTCTATCACAGAGTAATATAAACGGATGAAGCTACATTTACTAAACACCAGATGTTAACAGTCAAGACATTAATAAAGTTAATATCAGTTTTTACCCATCAGTTATCTCCCGTGTCACGTGACGTTACGTGATCGCCGTGGAAGCCGCGGTCACGTGATGCAAGTCTGTTCCATTTAACCATTTTCTTTGACCAAGGAAGGACAGTGTCCTCGTAAGCAAGGCGCCTGCAGGCACCTTGACGTTGAGAAACATCCATGGACTACTGTCTCCAGGTACACTCGCAGCACCTGGTCATAGACAGATAGCTTAGGAATGTCTAACAAGTCATAGGAAAAAAAACTGTGAAGACCAACATGTATGGTTACCTAAAAACGTGACACTTCTGGTCATGGAGTTCTGTGTCATAAAGTCCATGACTACAGCAGCCCACTTGGTTTGAAAACAGCTTTATTTTACATCTTCCGAGCGCATGGAAACATTTGCACCAGTTTCCAGCTTCAGCTCTTTCAACCCAAGCACCTTTTATCTTGTTTGTATATTTATTACGCTTCTGTTCTCCAGACTTTCCACCCTGCTTACACCCAACAGATGCAGAGTGGTATAGATGCAGTAGATCACTGGCAACCTGTTGATGAGACCGGATGACTCTTGTTGCTATGGATATCGCTCACTGATAAAACCACATATTCTCAGCTCAGTGAAAGTTTCTTCACATAGCTCTTTATTAGATGTAGAGAAGAAAACACACGATCCGTGTTCGCTCTGTTAGGCTTCTTTCTCAACCCTCTGCCTCTATTGTTTTTATTTGCATAAGAGATGGCTGATGTACAACAGAGTAATACAGAGAACTAGGCTGATGTGTTTAAAACAAGTATACAAATATCACAGAGAGACAGGCATACATTCGAAATGTAGGGTGACAAAAAACATCATAAAATGCTTGTTTGCATTGTGGCTCTAGGGGAGACCACAGGTTGGTTGCAGCCATAACGAGCATCGACACAGAATTATTTTATCAGCAAGGCCCAGGATGAAGGTACATGTCTCACAGGCTACAAGTACACAGAGATGATATTTTCTAATTGGTCAAGTTTATGAAATAGGACATTTTTGACTCTCTTTCTGAAGATGGACAAAGCCCCTCCTCCCTGGGCAGGTCATTAAATAGCAACAAGAGACAATTATAATGATGGTGCGACAGTGGCACAGGAGTTAAGTGCTCGCCCCGTAATCGGAAGGTTGCAGGTTCAAGTCCCGCTCAGTCTGTCTGTGTCGTTGTGTCCTTGGGCAACTTAACCCACGTTGCCTGCTGGTGGTGGTCGGAGGGACCGGTGGCGCCAGTGCTCGGCAGCCTTGCCTCTGTCAGTGCGCCCCAGGGCAGCTGTGGCTACATTGTAGCTCATCCCCACCAGTGTGTGAATGTGTGTGTGTGAATGGGTGAATGACTGATTGTGTTGTAAGGCCCCTTGGGGGGTTCTAGGACTCTAGAAGGTGCTACGTCAAATACAGGCCATTTACCATAACAATAGTATGAAAATAAAGTAGGAATTATTTTAACTCCCTAATCTAAAGAAGAAAAAGACTTAGGGACACTGACACAAGTAGACGGGATAGATTTAAAACAATCACATTTTTAGAATTGTCTGCTCTACAAATACATGTATAAATATTTAAGACAGCTTGTAGGGTGCTCACCCTCAAAAGTCTCACCTGCACTCGTCCATCTGGGCTTCCTCAGTATCAAACGCAGAGCATCATTACAGGTAACCTGCAGCATACTACATTTCTCATAGTTAGTCCATTTGGACCATGTACAACAAGGTTACGTTTACTTTATCAGAACAAGACCCAAACTTACAAGTAAGTGGATTTCACTGAGCATATAACACACGGCACTGCTTACACATGTCATCATCATCTCTCACGTCCTCTGTAATTATATGATCTGTTTGGTTTGGGTTAGTTCTATCAGGCTACTACATTAGCCTCCTGTTAGCTTTGTGTAAAAGTGGAAGGCTGGGGAAACTATTCTAACTTTGACATTTCTGCAGTTGTACAGAATTGTGTTCTGATTCTTTTTCCTATTTCTATCTTATTTTAGAGCTCATTTTGTGACATTTCCCCCTTTGTTTGGTTCTAACCTCGTGTTCTACCACAGAACTGCTTCTTTCAGTTTTTATTCCTCGTGGCCTTCCAGTAAACACTTCACCATCTCTAATAACACTCACCCAGTCGACTTTAAAATCCAGAGCCTAACAGCTGCTGATGAAAAAGAGACTTTAGCCCAATTTGAATTCTTACCACCTGATTTTCAAGGAAATAATAATAAAAGGAAAAAAGAACAAAGAATTCCTTGATAAACATATTCAACAGATTCATAAAAATGTGTTTAACTACAATTACAGACATGTGGGACTAAAGTTTATCGGTCACATAATTTATTATAAAGGAAACATTTAATATTCTGCAGCTGTTCTCCAGGTTTGATGTTTAGATCGCTCTTAAAGCGACAGATCTGCTGGCAGCCAGGAAGTTCTTGGCTGATCTGCAGCAGCTCAGAGCCAAACACGAGATTTGCTTGTCAGACACAAAAACATTACGTGTGTTTTATTGTTTCATTTTCCAGAGCAGCAATGGCAGCGCACTACACGGGACAACATTTCTTTAATTGGACCATCACAGAGAGACATATGAGTGGGTGTGTGTTTGTTCATCATCGCCGTAATGGAATATTTTTAAGAGTGTTTAAGTGGCTCCGATCCTGGCCGATGTTATCCTCCCTGCAGGAAAAACTTAATTTAAGTGATGGACACAAAAAAATGTACTGCTGAGTTTTCATTTTCTTTATTTGCTCTTGTGCTTTCCTTCTGATTGGTGCGAGGACTCATTTACTCTTCACAAACCCAGGCTTTGTTATCAGAGTCTCCACCTTCCAGAGTGTTTAAATCCTGCAGCAGATTTGTGTTGCATCACTTGAGCAGATTTCAATCCAACAAGTCTTCCTCTTCCATCACTTTAGGAACACAATAAAAGGGTGAAGCTTACCAAGCCGATAGCATAATACAGTGGTTCTGACTCCTGGTCCTGGAGGGCGGTTTCTTCTTCTTCTTCTTTGAAATTAGGCAGGCTAGACACCTATGAATGAATGAATGAATGAATGAATGAATGAAATCTTTATTTCGAACATTATAATAAGAATAAAAATAACTATTATAACAATAATAATAATAATAACAAAGTCATTGTAGACATTAAAAATAAAATCACACTGATAATCACACAAAAATTAAATTATCATATTCTGTTCGAAAAGGAGTAGGAGGAAGCTAGTGCTCATTAAATCCTACCCCCCCCCCCCCCCCCCCCCCCCCCCCCGCGGAGGAGCGCAGACAGACAAGCTCCAAATGGAGTGCTCCAAATGGAGCGCGCAATCCGGGATCTGCTCGTTGAGCCACGTCTCCGTGAAGCAGAAGACAGAAGAGGAAGAAAAGTCTCTGTTTTGTCTCATCAGCAACGCCAGTTCATCCGTCTTGTTGCTAAGTGAGTGGACATTGGAGAGGAAGATCCCAGGTAAGGGCGTACGTGAGCCGCGTCTTCGTAGACGCACGAGCACTCCTGCAAATTTCCCTCTCCTACGGCGTCTCACTTTCTGAATTAAAAAGTGGACCAAATCCGCCACGCCCACTAAAAAAACTGGAAGTAGGTCCGTCGGTGTTGATTTTCTGACGTTTAGAAGCTCTTCACGGGTGTAAGAGCACGCTGACACACAATTTGCAGACAAAAACAAACAAAACACGACGCACGTAGCACCAGGGCGTCCTTCCTCGGCGCCATCTTGGTTGGGTCAATCAACAAACAACCTTTTGATTAATTTTTAAATAAGCCTCTTCCAACCAATCCTTAAAAATGAATATATTAGAGCCTGGGATCTATAAACACAACTAATTATTATATTTTTCTTTTTTTCCTTAATAATTTCAATTGTTAAACAATCAAAATAATTATCAATCACAGTTGTCATGGTATCAATAACTTTGAAATCCAGGCTTTTATCTACATACATCACCACTCTTATTATTTCTGTTTAGAAAGCTAGCTTCATATCCATCTAGTTCAAAGTCCATTCCTTTATCAGGGCAAACCCATGTTTCAGATATAGCGATTATTGTAAACAGTTTTGTAAATAACTTTAAATAGTCCTTTATGTTATCAAGATTAGCACACAGGCTTCTACTGTTAAAACGAATTATAGATCATTTACTGTCCTTATTAAAAGCTTGATTGTACTCCTCGTCTGTGTAGATCTGACAGCTGTTGTGAGAGAAAAAGTTGTTCTCTGGGTCTAAGTGCCTAAGTGAGTCTGTTGATTTATAGTCAGTATAGGTGAAGGTTCTCAGTTCCAGGTTGTTCTTTGCACCAAGAAGTTGCTGTTTCCGGATGAAGATGACTGGGTGCTGATAGATCCTGTCATGGTTGTATGTTATGTTCGTACCTCCAATTTAGGCTGACTGTTCATACTTGTCCAGTTCACTGATTTTTCTGATGACCATTACTTTAGCTTGGTCCGGTGTTCCATTTAATTTAATAAATACTTGGCAGTGTGTAGTCCATGTGCGTTTAATCCTTCCTTGTTTTTTCAAGCTGTGCACTCATCTGGCGATATCAGTGTTTCTTGTAGTCAGATGATCATTCATGTACACATTGGAACCCTTCAAATGATTAAAGAGAAAGATAAGAAGATTGAAGAGCTTGAAAACAGAGTGGAGCAGCTGGAGCAACATGCAAGAATGGAGGAGGTGGTGATTTCAGGCCTGGAGACTACACATCGTACATATGCACGGGCAGCTTCTGGAGGAAATGCTGGAGAGGATGCGCCAGCAGAAGAACTGTTGTCACTGGAGAAACAAGTTATTCAGTTCTTTGGAAGTAAGGGCATTTCTATTGACAGCACCACTATAGCTGCATGCTACACAATTCCTAAAAAACAGGAAAAAAAAGCAAAAAACAATAATTCAGTTTGTGAGCAGGAAACATAAAGTTGACTTGTTAAAGGTCATAAAGAAGCTTAAGGGCACAGGAGTGTATGTAAATGAGCACCTGACAAAGAAGAATGCAGAGATTGCCTGGCAAGCAAGAATTCTGAAGAAGGAGAGGAAAATACAGGATACCTGGATAAGGAACTGTAAAGTAATGATCAAGCTTAATGGACCACCAGAACAGGCTAAGGTGGAGAGCATCAGGAGCCTCTCTGAACTGGAAAAACTTAAATGATGAGAAGAAGAAGATGGTATTTAGTTCATGGACAAAGCAGACTACAAGAAATCAGGAAATAATAGATTTTTTAGGTTTGTCAGTGATGTAGATCATAAATCAAATCTGATAGATAATGGAGTTGACTCAGAAATTAATGGTTGCAGCAACACCCACCTGGACTGTGAATATTATATTGTAGAGGACTTCAAAGTGAGTATGTGTGGATTTTCATTAATACACTTTAACAGCAGAAGTCTCTACAACAATTCATCTAAGATCTCCAATTACCTAAACGAGTTCAAGGAGAAATTTACAGTAGTTGCAATTTCAGAAACCTGGACCAAAGATGGAAAAGAGTTATTGAACAAACTGGATGGCTATGAAATGTTTACTCAGAGCAGACAAAACAAAAGAGGGGGTGGGGTAGCACTTTTTGTTAGGACTGGTTTTGATTGTACGATACTAACGAATATGACCTTCATTGTTGAGAATGTGATGGAGTGTCTGACAATTGAAATTAAGTGTAAAAAATCCAGAAACATCATTATAAGTTGTATGTATCGTAGTCCTGGTTCTTCTATAGATCAGTTTAATGAACGTGTTGAAACATTATTTGGGCAATGTAGGAACAAAATGACTTTAATTTGTGGTGATTTTAATATTGATTTGTTTAAATCAGATGATAATACTAAATTAGCTGAATTCATCAATTTAATGTTTAGTTTAGGTTTCTTTCCGTTGATATTGAGACCAAGCAGAATAACAGCTGATAGTATTACACTGGTCTGTGGGTCTCCGGAGGCAGCAGACAGGTACCGGATAGCCAAGCGGGGTGCAGCAGTGGCAGTTGCCGAGGCAAAATCTCGGGCGTGGGAGGAGTTTGGTGAGGCCATGGAGAAAGACTATCGATCGGCTCCAAAGAGGTTCTGGCAAACTGTCCGGCGCCTCAGGAGAGGAAGGCAGCAACTCGCTCACACTGTTTACAGTGGGGATGGGGAGCTGCTGACGTCAACTGAGGCTATAGTCGGACGGTGGAAGGAATACTTTGAGGAGCTCCTCAATCCCACCAATGCGCATTCCGAGGAGGAACCAGAGCTGGGAGGCCTGGGGATGGACTGTCCGATCTCGGGGGCAGAAGTTGCTGAGGTAGTCAAACAACTACACAGCGGCGGAGCCCCGGGGGCGGATGAGGTTCGTCCTGGGTATCTCAAGGCTATGGATGTTGTAGGGCTGTCATGGTTGACACGTCTCTACAACATTGCGTGGTCATCGGGGGCAGTTCCTAGGGAGTGGCAGACCGGGGTGGTGGTCCCCATCTTTAAGAAGGGTGACCTGAGGGTGTGTTCCAACTATAGGGGGATCACACTCCTCAGCCTCCCTGGAAAGGTCTACTCCAAGGTACTGGAGAGGAGGGTCCGATCGATAGTTGAATCTCAGATAGAGGAGGAGCAATGTGGTTTTCGTCCTGGCCGTGGAACTGTGGACCAGCTCTATACCCTTGCAAGGGTGATGGAGGGGGCATGGGAGTTTGCCCAACCAATCCACATGTGCTTTGTGGATTTGGAGAAGGCTTATGACCGTGTCCCCAGGGGCACCCTGTGGGGGACGCTCCAGGAGTATGGGGTGGGTGGCTTTCTGTTAAGGGCCATTCAGTCCCTTTACCAGAGGAGCGTGAGTTTGGTCCGCATAGCCGGTAGTAAGTCGGACCTGTTCCCAGTGAGGGTTGGACTCCGCCAGGGCTGCCCTTTGTCACCGGTTCTGTTCATCACATTTATGGACAGAATTTCTAGACGCAGCCGTGGTGTGGAGTGTGTCGAGTTTGGTGGCAGGAGAATCTCGTCTCTGCTTTTTGCGGATGATGTGGTCCTCCTAGCTTCATCCAGCTCTGACCTTCAGCTCTTGCTGGGTAGGTTCGCGGCCGAATGTGAAGCGGCTGGGATGAGGATCAGCACCTCCAAATCTGAGACCATGGTTCTCGACCGGAAAAGGGTGGCTTGCCACCTCCGGGTCGGGGGAGAGGTCCTACCTCAAGTGGAGGAGTTTAAGTATCTCGGGGTCTTGTTCACGAGTGAGGGTAGGAGGGATCGGGAGATCGACAGGCGGATTGGTTCGGCGTCTGCAGTGATGCGGACGCTGAGCCGATCTGTCGTGGGGAAGAGGGAGCTGAGCCAGAAAGCCAGGCTCTCGATTTACCGGTCGATCTACGTCCCAATCCTCACCTATGGTCATGAGCTTTGGGTAATGACCGAAAGAACGAGATCGCGGATACAAGCGGCCGAAATGAGTTTCCTCCGTAGGGTGGCCGGGCTCAGCCTTAGAGATAGGGTGAGGAGCTCGGACATTCGGGAGGGACTCGGAGTAGAACCGCTGCTCCTCCGGATCGAAAGGAGCCAGTTGAGGTGGTTTGGGCATCTGGTCAGGATGCCTCCTGGACGCCTCCCTGGGGAGGTGTTTCGGGCATGTCCTGCCGGCAGAAGGCCCCCGGGTCGACCCAGGACACGTTGGAGAAGTTACATCTCCAATCTGGTCCGGGAACGCCTTGGGGTCCTGCCGGAGGAGCTGGTGGACAAGGCCGGGGAGAGGACGGCCTGGAGCTCCCTAGTTGGGATGCTGCCCCCGCGACCCGGACCCGGATAAGCGGAGGAAGACGAGACGAGACGAGTATTACACTGATTGATAATATATTCATAAATCAATCTGGCATCAAGACGAAGAATGGCCTTTTTTTAACTGATATTACTGATCATTTACCGGTGTTTACTGTGGTGGAAATGATGAGAAGTGATGAAACATCTCTGGAAAATGTAAATTATACCACAACTAGAAAAAAAAAACTCCTGTTGCAATTGAAGCTCTGAAATATGAACTGTTTTGCTCTGATTGGACTGATGTTTATGTTGATGATGTTAGTAATTCTCATAATGCATTTCATGAAATATTTTTGGGAGCTTATGATAAACATTGTCCTCTAAAATATCATAAGCAAAACTTAAAAAGAAGGTCCCCACCCTGGATTGTTAGGGGATTGGAAAGGGCTTGCCAGAAAAAGAAATCACTGTATCTGGATTTTATAAAAAATCCAACAAAGGAAAAAGAAAAAAGGTATAAGGAATATAAAAACAAATTAACTACAATAATAAGGAAGCAAAAAAAGGAATATTATGATCAGCTTTTCCTAAAACACAACAATAATATTAAGGGTACATGGAATGTGTTAAATAAATTAATAAGAAATACAAAAGAAGCAGGTATAGATATTCACAATAAAAATGGAAAGAACATTGCAAATGAGTTTAATAAATATTTTGTGAATGTTGGCCCTAATCTAGCTAAAAAGCTGCCAGAAGTTGACATTAACCATGAAATAAATAAAAATAATAATACAATGTTTTTGAGCAGTGTGATCCAAGCGGTACATAGTTTCAAAAGTTTTTTATGTGATAGATACTGTATGTCTCTCATCAAGGAGGTTATCCATTGCATTATTGAACCTTTTACTTATATTTGTAATAAATCCTTTTCAAGTGGCACAGTCCCTGAACAAATGAAAATAGCCAGAGTTATTCCTATTTATAAAAGTGGTGATAAATTATTAGCTTGTAACTATAGACCTTTCTCTTTACTGCCACAATTTTCAAAGATACTTGAGAAACTTTTTGTAATTAGATTTGAAGCATTTACCAACAAGTTTGATCTTTTAAACGACCATCAGTATGGGTTTAGGAAGAATCGTTCAACCTCATTAGCAGTTATGGATTTGGTAGAGCAGATTGCAACAGCAGTAGATCAAAAACTTCATGTAATGGCTGTCTTAATTGACTTGAGTAAGGCGTTTGATACAGTTGATCACGCATACCTGCTCAAGAAATGTGAATACTATGGTCTTCGTGGTAAAACCAATCAATGGCTTGAAAGTTATTTAAGCAGTAGATTTCAATATGTAAATGTTAATGATTTAGATTCACAGCTTGAAAGAGTAATATGTGGTGTACCGCAAGGCTCGGTGCTCGGACCGAAATTATTCAACCTATACCTGAACGACATCTTTTCTGTATCATCTCGGTTAAAATTTATTATGTTTGCAGATGATACAAATTTCATTTGTATGGGAAAAGATATGAGTAAATTATTACAAGAGGTTGAAAACGAATTGGGTTCAATTAAAAAATGGTTTCATTACAACAAGCTATCACTAAATGAAAATAAAACCAAATTTATGATATTTTCAGGGAAAAGGGACAATGACGGTGCTAAGCTGTATTTAAATGGAGTCCCAATTGAACAAGTACATGAAACTAAATTCCTAGGTGTGATTATTGATAGTAAACTCAGTTGGAAACCACATATCGAATAAATCAAACGACAAGTGTCTAAATCTATTGCTATACTTTATAAAACTAGTGATGTACTAAATAAAAAAGCCTTGTTTTTGATTTATAGCTCTTAGTTATGCCTTATTTGTCTTACTGTGCAGAGGTTTGGGGAAATGCAGGTAAAACGTGTGTTGAGACTGTATTTAAATTACAAAAAAAGGCAATTAGAATAGTTAATAAATTGGGATACCTCGAACCAACCCATAATCTATTTAGTCAAACTAAAACGCTAAAATTAGGAGATATTATTAAAGTAAAAATCTTAGAGATTCTTCATAAAGTAGTTAATAATAATATTTCAAATTGCATAAAAGTTTATTTCAAACCAAGAGATGATCATTATAATCTCAGAGGTGTATTTATGTTTGAATGTGTAAAAGCCAGAACTAATGAGAAACCAAGATGTGTTTCCATTGTTGGTGTGAAATTGTGGAATGAGTTAGATGATGATTTGAAGAAATGTACTTCTTTACTAAAGTTTAAAGCAGGTGTAAAGTGTCACATATTTACAGGGTATGAAAAGTATGTATAGACATTAATGAATTTTCATTGTGGATATTTATATTGGGGAAAATAAAAGAAATGTATATTGGTTATGTATCTTAGGTGGAAAATAGGGTAGGCTAAAATAAGCATTGCTTCTGTCTATTCCTTTTTTGGTTTAAATTCAAGTTGTTAATATTGTTTTGTTTGAAAAGAAAAATTTTATGTTAATGCTATAAACCAAAATAAAGACAGAAAGAAAGAAGAAAGAAGAGTTCCTTAAGGCTGTGGATGTTGTGGGGCTGTGTTGGCTGACGCGGCTCTGCAATATCTCGGGGGCAGTCCCACTGGACTGGCAGACCGGGGTGGTGGTCCCCTTATTTAAAAAGGGGGACCGCAGGGTGTGTTCCAACTACAGGGGGATCACACTCCTGAGCCTTCCTGGTAAGGTCTATTCAGGAGTTCTGGAGAGGAGGGTCCGTCAGACTGTTGAACCTCAGATTCAGGAGGAGCAAAGTGGTTTTCGTCCTGGCCGTGGAACACTGGACCAGTTCTGTACCCTTAGGGGGGTCCTGGAGGGTGCGTGGGAATTTGCCCAACCAGTCTACATGTGTTTTGTGGATTTGGAGAAGGCGTTTGACCGCGTCCCTCGGGGGCCCTGTGGGGGGTACTCCGGGAGTATGGGGAACCAGGCCCTCTGATACGGGCTGTTAGGACCCTGTATGACCGGTGTCAGAGCTTGGTTCGCATTGCCGGCAGTAAGTCAGGCTCTTTCCCAGTGACAGTTGGACTCCACCAAGGCTGCCCTTTGTCACCAATTCTCATAACCTTTATGGACAGGATTTCTAGGTGCAGCCAAGGTGTGGAGGGCATCCGTTTTGGTGGCCTGAGGATCAGGTCTCTGCTTTTTGCAGATGATGTGGTCCTGTTGGCTTCATCAGAATGTGATCTTCAGTTTTCGCTGGAGCGGTTCGCAGCCGAGTGTGAAGCAGCTGGGATGAGAATCAGCTCCTCTAAATCTGAGATCATGGTCCTGAGTCGGAAAAGGGTAGAACGCCTTCTCCGGGTAAGGGATCAATCAATCAGTCTATCAATCAACTTTATTTATATAGTACTTAATCCTACGATACATGCAACCCAAAGTGCTTCACAAATTAAAAAGGCTCCGCATACCCACATTACCTCCCATCCCCAGAATTAAAAAAAAAAACAGTCTGACAATAAAAACCCCTTCACAACACTCCTCCACCGACACACACGCACATACATGCCCCCTTCCCCATGGTAAAAAAAAAAAAAACACGATTGGCTGAGATCAGATGAGCCAGACCAGCTAAGATAAGGACACGCCATCAGGGGAGCCATCCACCTCGACAGCAGCAGACCCACAGCAGCAGCCAAGGCACTGACACCGGGCACCCAGGGCAGGGAGGGCAGAGACCCCAACCACCACCCAGGCACACATGGAAAGCACCCAGGCCACCCCAGCCGACCACCGCCGCCGGGGCAGAGGGCTCCCACAGAGGAAGCACTGGATAAAGGTTAAATTAAGGTAAAAATATAAAATCCAAAGAGCAAAAACGAGAATTGTAATATAAAAAGTTATATCGATATTAAAATAATGTTGATCATAAATCCAGGTAAAAACTGTTTAAAAAGCATGTATAAAGAAGAATACATTAAATAAATAAAATAAATAGATAAAATAAATAAATAAATACATAAAATAAATAAAGAAATCAAGTAATTCATCAATTTAAAAAGTGAGAGTATTCAGTTAAAAGCTAAGCTAAAAAGATGGGTCTTGAGCCTGTTTCTAAAAACATGAACGTTCTCATGGAAAAGGATGAGCATGGATGAGGTCCTGCCCCAAGTGGAGGATTTTTAGTATCTCGGGGTCTTGTTCATAAGTGAGGAAAAACTGGAGCGTGAGATCGATAGGCGGATTGGTGCTGCATCTGCAGTGATGCGGGCGTTGTGCCGGTCTGTCGTGGTGAAGAGAGAGCTGAGTCAGAAGGCGAAGCTCTTGATTTATCGGTCGATCTACGTTCCTACACTCACCTATGGTCACGAGCTTTGGGTAGTGACCAAAAGAACGAGATCTCGGATACAAGCGGCCGAAATGAGTTATCTCCGAAGAGTGTCTGGGCTCTCCCTTAGAGATAGGGTGAGAAGTTTGGTCATTCGGGAGGGGCTTGGAGTAGACCCGCTTGTTAGGTAATTTGATTTTATCCCATATTACCTTAAAGGACGACACACCCTTTGATAGAGAGAGAGTAAATTGATTATTTGTAATGTCCATGTGTGTGTGTCTCAACCAGCCCCCACTCTGCTTCAGCCTTCAAAGCTTTCTCCTCACCTGCTCTGTATACCTGCATTCTGCAATTATCTGGTAGATAATACTTAACCTCCATAACCCTGGAACCTGAAATAAACACACATGACAACCAGGAAGACATTTTACACTGAATTAGCCAAATGGGGGGAGATCACCATGACACATAACTCTCTCCAGAGCTATCTGCCAGGCGACTCCCCCTTCCTCAAGAGCCTTCAGTGGTTTTATTCACCAAATGGATGGGGGGAGAAGGCGGACCTTCTCAAGTTACAGAGTTACAGAGTTCTCTCAATTAACATCTTTGCTCAACCTTTTTATGAACATACCAACACAGAGATTCCTGATGTGTAATGGGCACCTTTTAGGTCTCAAAAAGGTACATTTATAAAAATACCCAACACCGCTGCTCCTCCACATCGAGAGGAGCCAGTTGAGGTGGCTCAGGCATCTGGTCAGAATGCCTCCTGGTGAGGTTTTCTGGGCACATCCAACCAGGAGGAGACCTAAAGGTAGACCCAGGACACGGTGGAGGGACTATGTCTCTCACCTGGCCAGGGAACGCCTTGGGATTCCCCCGGAGGAGCTGGCCCAAGTAGTTGGGAAGAGGGAAGTGTGGGCCTCTCGCCTTAGGCTACTGCCCCCGCGACCCGACTCCGGATAAGAGGATGAAAATGGATGGATGGATGGACACCTATAAGGCATATTGCTGTCACACCAGCCAACACACCGAGCCAGCACAACCCACTGCACACAACGGGCACGCGAACCATCCCACCCCGTGTTCCCACACAACCACCATCGACAAAGACTCACACCCCAGTGAAAACACACAACCCCACCTGGAGGTTCACCCCATACTCACACTTCCACCCCCACCATCTACACCCACCACCAAAGGCGTCCCACAATCCACAGCAGACTCAGGACGTCCAACACCTCGCAAACTTATTCGGAGGACACGTCAGAAAAACCCAACAAGGCCCCTGCCACTGCTGTCACCTCACGGGCCACATTGGACTTGTTGGACACTCCATTCTTCACCCTCCACAAGACCTCAACCAGAAACACCAAAAACTTCCTTTTATCCCTCACAACTACTACACCCGCCCCCACATCCCCACCACCAGTTGACAAAGGCCTATTACAAGGTCCGGACGCGCCACTATTCCGCACCACTATATGACGCACCGCCTCAGCATTCGACACCTTATGCTCAGCCTGAACCTTCCCCACCTCCACCTGGAGGGTGTTTCCTGCATTTTTAAGTTTTAACCCTGTTTCAACACACCTGATTTCAATCAGCAGGTAATTAACAGTCCAGCAGATCTTGGTGCTTCCCTGCATGTTTTAATTGTTTCTCTGCTCCAACACACCTGATGGAGTCACCTATTCAGAAGCTCATTAAGTGCTGCAGAAGCCTGCTAATGACCTGCAGATTAATATCAGGAGTGTTGAAGCAGAGAAACCACTGATGGTGGCCCAGGAGGACCAGGATCTTAGGATGAAAAAAACGAGCATGTGTTCATCACAGGTGTAATAATATTACCTCAGGCTTTGTCCTCGCTCCCCTTTAGAAAGTGTCAGAGCTAAACTGGAGGTGAAACATCACCAGTGCCTGTTAAAATCATCCGTCTCAGGACACAAGTGTAATTTTCTAAGTGCAACCATTTGAGAAAATGCAAAAAAAAATAATAATAATGGAAAACTTGTTTTGCTGTTTAGAAAAAACTTCTAAATTCTATTGAATGTTGCTGCGTTTTATTCCCGATGCTGAGGGTGACCTTAATTCCGCGGTCGTTCCCATTTGCAATTCAAAGACAAAGCTCGGCGCCTTTTCACAGAGACGAGTCAAACATGACCTTCATTACTCAGCAGATGTATTTAGAGATTACAGAATACCCTCCTGCTGCTGCTAAACCCTTCTGAGCTCCGCTGATGGAGGTCCAGGGTTCAAGGTTTTAACCTGAACCTTCGTTTCACAGCAAAACTGCTCGACTGCAAAAGGAAGTTTTAGCTGAAAGCGAGCGGGTCTCCTCTCAGAGCAGAGGTCAGATTTCAGAGAAATGCTGGAGGAAAAAGAACAGATGGGTTTTATTTGTTTCACGGCTGAAGATGTTTAATTCTTTTATGATCAAAAGCACAGAAGATTCACCTGCTAAGACACTCAGAAATACTAAACTCAGCTTAAAAACACAGCTGTCAGATAAAAGAGCCCCAGCAGTCACACCCGAGTGCTTGAGGCTAAATAAATCTACCTGTGTGTGTGTGTGTGGGGGGGGGGGGGGGTACTAAAAATAAAACGGCATCGTTTGATTACCTTCAGAGGCAGAAATAAAGGAAACGTATCATCCATTAGTTGAATATTTTTGTGAAGAAAGTTGAGCAGCAGGATTTAGGATTAATTATGCAGAAAATCTCCCAGGGAGACATGGTCCTGGTTTCTGAGAGAAGGTGAAGAGATGGGACCGTTTTAGTAGGCCAGCTCTATTTTCAGCTGGATGGAAACGGTGAGAACGTTCCTCCAATTTTTCATCTGACTACCAGACGGAGAGCCGGGAGACGGGAGCAGAAATGGAGAGAGGAGGCTACTCGAACATGTCAGCCACTGGGGGGGTGGGGGGTGGATGAAATCACAATCAGCGCGGTCAACAGGTGAATGTCTGCAGCTTCCTGCTTGATTGACGGAGAAAAATCGTATTTTTCAGATGATTTAAAACATTTTACAGGTGGAGGTGTTCCATAACGGCAGAGATGAATTCAGTAAGATGAAACTAACTCTTCCACAAACTAATCATCATGGACACGTGAGACAGACGAGACGTTCAGGTAGACGTCCCCTGTCATTGGTGTTTAGACGATGAGACACCAGGCATCCCAACATGTCCCCGTCTAATCTGATCTGTAGACACCCAACGTCCCTGACGCATGGTAAACGGTCTGTGTTTGTATAGCGCCTCCTTAGGGTTCTACAACCCCCCAAAGCGCTTCACAACACAATCAGTCATTCACCCATTCACACACTGGTGGGGATGAGCTACGATGTAGCCACAGCTGCCCTGATGCGCACTGACAGAGGCGAGGTGGGTTAAGAGTCTTGCGCAAGGTCACAACAGCAGCATTGTCTGGTCGGAGCCGGGATCGAACCTGCATCCTTCTGATTGCTGGACAACCTGAGCTACTGCTGGCCTTCCAGTCAGAAGCATCAACATGCTTAGTGATGTTTGGATCAGAGGTGTCCAATCCCAGTCCTGGAGGGCCTTGTCCAGCATGTTTTGGTTGTTTTCTTACCCCAACACCCTTGATCCAATGGTTAGATCACCTGCTCAGAAGGTAACTGGGCTCAGCAGAAGCCTGTTAATCACCTGTTGGTTAAAATCTGATGAGTTAGAACAGGAAAACAACTAAAACATGCTGGATCAGGATTGGGCACCCCTAGATCTGTGAATCATGATGTCCTTCATCCACCTGGTAGATGATTTCTCCATGAGGCCTCTTTAGTGGACTTCTACTGGCATCAGCTGCTGGTGACCTCTGGCTTTTCCATGATGTCCTACCCAGGGCAGAAGATGAACAGCGAACAATGTCTGGTCTGAAAAGGAGCTGCTGGTCCGCTGTTCCCACCAGTGGGAGAAAGCCTGACTTACTACCGATGAAGTCTGGAGAAGGATGAGCACGGATGTGAACTTGATCTCCATGGACTATTTGTGCAGTTTCCATACCACACAGTTCTCTCCAACCTATTGTCCTTATTTCCATTTTTAATAATCTATAAGATACTACAAATCTCTGAAGTAGAAGTAAAATATTGTGACAGATAAAACAACGGTTTAGTTTCCCTCCTGTTTGCCCTGAGACTGCTGCAGATAGACATCAGCCCCCCGTGACCCTGCATGGATAAGCGGGTTTAGATGATGGATGGTTTCCCTCCTCCTGAGCTATCTGAGGGTTTTTACTGTGCTCTATCAGAGGCTGTTTAAGTGACTCAGTTCCTTTTGTTTGATGCTTGTTTTATGAGTCAGCAGATTTTAAAGAGAACTGGCCATTATCGTCTCCGAGGGGTTTCTATCTTCAGACCTTCTGGTACATCCATTTGGTAAATGTTTAAACTATAAATAAAACCTCCAGGTTTAAAGCCATCTTTAATTTTAAATAATCTTGTATGAAAATCAAAATGATAACATTCTCATTGCTGAAAAAATAGAACCTAGTTTATATTCTGGTCCTTTTCTTTGTTTGGCTCTGTCTTTTATTCCCTGTGATGCGTCTCCCACCACTTCAGAAGCTCTTTGCTCATCTTGCTGACGTGCCTCTTCACCGTCTGAGATATAGCTTTGGGTTCTCCGAGCCCTTCATGGATGTTCTCTGTGTGGCCACTGGTGGGGGTTTATGCAGCCATCTTGCTTTTAGAAGGACGAGGTTTTCTCCTGTGGCTTTTCCAATCATGCTGTACCTGTCTATGTTTTCTAAGGTCCCATCATGACCTTTTAACCTGTAACCTGCCAGCTGAGGCCTGCAGAGTCTGAGATGGAGCTCTTGGGTTTTAAGTCATTTATCTGAACGATGACCTCTGACCTTGTGGCAAACTTTCCGGGTAAGTCAGTAAGTATAAGTTCATTTGAAATCAGGGACAAATACGTTGACTAAGATAGAGTCAGGATCGGTGCTTGGTGCCAAGTGTCACACCCTGTCCTGTCTCCCCTTTTGGTTTAGTCCTGTGTCTCTGTTAATTGCTCCCACCTGCCTCTTGTTTTCCAATCACCCAAACTCCTAGCCCTCTTGTATTTAAACCCCTTCAGTTCTGTGGCTCGTGTTGGATCATTGTTTCTGTGTCAGCGTGTTCATTATTAAAGCCTTTAAACCGTTCATGTCTGATTGTATACCTTCTTCACCCGCGTGTGGATCCTCACTTCCGCTTCGCACTCCAGCACGTCTGACAGAATGCTCCAACCCGTTAAAGAATCCAGCGGAGAGATTCTCCCCTGTGAGTGCCTGCTCCAGTTCCTCTCCTCGGACCACCGGCCGGCTTCTCGTCCTCCGGCATCGCCTCGCTGCAGACGCCGTCACTGACCTTCAGCCTCGGCGATCCTCTCCACCCTCTCGGAGCCAGATGAGAGGTTGGACCGGGAGACGCTTCCGGTGTTGGTACAAGATCTGCTCGGGTGCAAAATTGGCTCAGGGTCCGTCGACTGCCTATGACATCAAAGTAGTTGATTGGCTGAACATGAACCTTACAGAATTACGTAATCACGTTACGTTGTTATCACGTTACGTTGGTCCAGGCAAATCTTTGTGTTGGAAAGATGGACAACTTTTACAAAGAAATCCATCATTACCTCTTTGAAATTGCACTTTTAGCATAGAGCTGCATGTACATTAGGGCTGAACGATTAACTGCATGTGCAATTAAATTGCGATGTGACAAAATGAGATTTTCTAATCGCAAAGGCTGCAATTTGGCAGCGAGTGGTTAGCGCAATGCTAATATACATAGAAAAACCCATAGGAATGCTAATGCTAATATCGCTGATTACATTATTACAAATTATGAATTAGAAACGTGCCAAATGATTACATGTGGAGTCTAATAGAAAGTAAAACTACCATCAATCAAATAAGTACAGACAGGTATTTTAGTAAAGCCAGAAAACTTTTAACTCCAGAGTTTTGGCTAGCAGCTATGAGTGTAACTGAACTACGCATGGACAAGACGTCAAAAACTCTAAACACAAAATACTTCAATAAACGGGACACACTTCTTTCCTGCAAATTCAATTTCACAGGTGTTGCTAATACCTATGATTCTTCAAGGGATGTACTCAAAGAGGAGTTCAACATTATGAATAAAATATAGTGTTTTATTTTACAAATACCATTATAAACACAAACTTACATCTTAAGAAACATTATTTTAATGACGAAACTGCTAAATTCTTTCCAACAGTATAGATTTGTAGTGTATTTTGTCCGAGTGGGCTTGCCGTAGATTGACGTCATCGGCAGTCGAAGGACCCCGAGCCGATTTTGCACCCGAGCAGATCCTGTACCGACACCGGATCGCTCCAGCTTCGTGGGCACCAGACTGGCTGTGTGCTCCCCCGGAGTTGGCCCACGATGTGGGGAAGGATGCCGGGCTCCACCGCAACCCTGTGTCCCGGGACAGAGCCGCGAGCTCGCCGCTGCCCCGGCTCGGTGCGCCAGCTTGGACCCGCCCCCAGTCAGACCAGCAGTCCTGTCTCTGGTCCAATCAGCGCCTCCTTCATCTGCAGGTGGAGGAACCACGCCTACAGCCTAGCTGACAGAGCTTGCCAGTCTCCGGGCAGAGCTTGGCCGGGTCTGTCAGCTCGTCAGCCTCCAGGAGTCCCGCCTGGACACCCTGTCCACCCCGAATCACCAGGAGAAGGTGTCAGTCCAGTCAGCAGCTTCCTCGTCTCAGGGCCAGAGGAGCGAGCCCGCGGTCCACCTGGCAGAGCTCGCCGATCTCCGGGCTGAGCTGGCCCAGCTCCATCAGAGCCTCAGTCTCAAGGAGCTCCAGTTGGACAATCTATCCTCCCTGCTCTCCCAGTTTCTGGCACCACCAGTTCAGTCAGCTCCAGTTCCAGCGGTGGTGGTCCCGGAGGTCGCATCGCATCCTGTTCCAGCGGTGGTCCCGGTGGATGCACCACATCCAGTTCCCGTGGTGGTCCCGGAGGTCGCACCGTATTCTGTTCCAGCGGTGGTCCTGGAGGTCGCACCGCATCCGGTCCAGCCTGTCCAAGCGGTCCCATCTGCAGCAACTCCTCCTCCACTCCAGAAGCCGGCGGTCCAGAGGCCAGCGGTCCAGAAGCCGGCGGTCCAGAGGCCGGCGGTCCGGAAGAAGACAGTCCAGAAGTCGACGCCCCCGGACCAGAAGTCAACGCCCCCAGTCCAGAAGTCGACGGTCCAGAAGTCGACACTCCCGGACCAGAAGTCGACGCCCCTGGACCAGAAGTCGATGGTCCAGAAGTCAACGGGCCAGAGGCCGACGCCCCCGGACCAGAAGTCGACGGAGGTCGATGCCTCTTCCAGTCCTGTGGTCGACGCCTCTTCCAGTCCAGTGGTTGACGCCGTCTCCTGTCCCGTGGTCGACGCCGTCTCCAGTCCCGTGATCAATGCCGTCTCCAGTCCCGTGGTCGACGCCGTCTCCAGTCCAGTGGTCGACACCGTCTCCAGTCCAGTGGTCGATGCCACCTCCAGCCCAGAGGCCGACGACGCCGCCTCCAGCCCAGAGGCCGACGCCGCCGCCTCCAGCCCAGAAGCCTAAGCCGACGCCTCCAGCCCAGAGGCCGACAATGACGCCTCCAGCCCAGAGGCCGCCGCCGCCGCCGCCTCCAGTCCAGAGGCCGACAACGCCGCCTCCAGTCCAGAAGTCAAGGACGTCTCCTCCGGCGTCTCTGCCTCCGTTCACCACCAGTCCTGCCCTCATCAGGTGCGGGCCCCCAAGAGTCCATCCTCGTCTCCTCCTCTGTCCCAGACGCAGGCCTCCTAGAGCTCGTCGTCGCCTCCTCCTCTGCCCCAGATGCAGGCCCCCAAGAGCCCGTCGTCACCGCCTCCTCTGCCACAGATGCATGCCCCCAAGAGCCCGTCGTCACCGCCTCCTCTGCCACAGATGCAGGCCCCCAAGAGCCTGTCGTCGCCTCCTCCTCTGCCACAGATGCAGGCCCCCAAGAGCCCATTGTCACTGCCTCCTCTGCCACAGACGCAGGCCCCCAAGAGCCCGTCGTCACCGCCTCCTCTGCCACAGACGCAGGCCCCCAAGAGCCCGTCGTCACCGCCTCCTCTGCCACAGTCGCAGGCCCCCAAGAGCCCGTCGTCACCGCCTCCTCTGCCACAGACGCAGGCCCCCAAGAGCCCGTCGTCACTGCCTCCTCTGCCACAGACGCAGGCCCCCAAGAGCCCGTCGTCACTGCCTCCTCTGCCACAGACGCAGGCCCCCAAGAGCCCGTCGTCACCGCCTCCTCTGCCACAGACGCAGGCCCCCAAGAGCCCGTCGTCACCGCCTCCTCTGCCACAGACGCAGGCCCCCAAGAGCCCGTCGTCACCGCCTCCTCTGCCACAGACGCAGGCCCCCAAGAGCCCGTCGTCACTGCCTCCTCTGCCACAGACGCAGGCCCCCAAGAGCCCGTCGTCACTGCCTCCTCTGCCACAGACGCAGGCCCCCAAGAGCCCGTCGTCACTGCCTCCTCTGCCCCAGGCGCAGGCCCCCAAGAGCCCGTCGTCACTGCCTCCTCTGCCCCAGGCGCAGGCCCCGAGACTCTAGACTCTACTGGTCCCTGCATCCTCTTCATCGGGCCCTTTGTCCCTCTCGGCCCTCCCTCCAGGTCCCCCTCCTCCCGCCTTGCTCTATGTTCCTTTGGGTGTCTGGAATCCACCCTTTTGGGGGGGGGGGGGGGGGGGGGGTACTGTTACACCCTGTCCTGTCCCCCCTTTTGGTTTAGTCCTGTGTCTCTGTTAATTGCTCCCACCTGCCTCTCATTTTCCAGTCACCCAAACTCCTAGCCCTCTTGTATTTAAACCCCTTCAGTTCTGTGTCTCGTGTTGGATCATTGTTTCTGTGTCAGCGTGTTCATTATTAAAGCCTTTAAACCGTTCATGTCTGATTGTATACCTTCTTCACCCGCGTGTGGATCCTCACCTCCCCACTCCAGCACGTCTGACACCAAGTTAGAGCACCAATGCTAATCTCCACCTGCAGTCGCTGGGCAGATGAATGATGGCATATTATTAAATAACTAAAAACATTAAATTAAATGAGAATACATAGATATATCATTTTACATAAATTCCACATAGAAAAAATCATAAAACTAACCATGTGGATGCAGTCCTCGAGAGCCGACCCTGGACACGCCCACCCCACATTCTCGTCTCACTGCTGAGACGACTGTCAGCTGATTGAATCATTATGTGTATATAATCTTTCTGTCCGTGTGATAAAGCACTCTAAGAAGGTTAAAAAGGACCTCTGACCCTTCCCAGATTGATGGACATTAACAGCTACGTACCTACTCTTGTTGACACGCGCCTGTATGCTCTGGAGCACTCTTGTTTTTCTAGAAAAGCCACACTGATGATATTAAGCAGGTAACCAGAACAGCTGAGAGGGTGCTCGCTGCAGAATTGGACTGACTCTGATGGAATGGGCGGGGCTGATTCTGGAATGGGCGGGGCTGACTCTGGTGCAGCTCCACCTTCTGGTGCAGCTCCGCCTTTGTGGTTCTGCAGCGAGCACCACTTGGAACAGCTGACCAGCTGCTCCTGTTTCATATGGAAGCAAATAGAGGGGAAGCAGGTTTTTACACACAACTCTTTGGTTCATGAGTAGAAATATGGTGGAATCGGTCATTTTTACACACTTGAGGTTAGATGTGAACAATCTGGTGAATAAATATTTTTATTTAGTGGAACCTTGACTTAGAAACAGGGTGTTGTTTATTTTTCTGACCACCAGTGGTTTTGAGTTCAAGCACCAGGAGTGACTCGTTAATACATGACAATGTCACTAAGCAGCCATGAAAACGTTCTAATCTTCTAAAATTATTAACAATATTTCTTCTACATGTGAATGTTATAAAAAGTTTTTTATCGTGAAAAAAAATAGCCATCATAGTTTCTAGTCACCATGGAAACTAGGAAGTTAGCTCTGGTTGCCTAGCAACACCCATTATCAAATGTCAGTCAGCTGTGAGAATATCACAGTATAAAACAGGTTTTACATACATCCTGCATCACCGTTAGCCTGGCAAGCCAGACTAAATGTATTATTTAGTCTGGCAACGCACCATTGATGGCTCTTGGTTGTGGGGCGGGTTCTACCGTTGTCTTTCAAATGATCTCCGCATGCTACTGGACAATGAATGTGACATACTCACCGCAACAGCTATCGGTAAATGAGGCGGTCCACAGTTGAAGAAGGAGAAAACACATTATTTTTTCAAAAAAAAAAAAGCACTTAAAAACATCTATCTGCTCCTGATTCTAATGAAGCCCGAGTTCTAATAGTCCAAAATTGATGTAAAAGCCGTTTCAAACGAGCTGTCGCCATCTTGTTTCACTCTGTTACATCATCCCACCCACCAGGCATATAGAGTGCCCTGATTGGCCCACAAAGCAAATAAAGCTCTGTGATTTGTTCACTAAGCAGATAGAGCACTGTGATTGGCCCACCATTATGGACCAATCACAGCTCTTTATGTGTTTGAAACCCCTCTAGAGAGCTGTGATTGGCCAGCCAGAATGTTGTTAGGGGCTGCAGAGGTTCCAGTGGAGCGTTCCTAGACCAAACTTTGCAAAGCAAGAATTTGGTCTGGTTCACTAGGCTACATCACCGTGGCTAATCTGTACCAAACTCACATGAACCTTGAACTAAATCCTGACCCAACCACCCCTGCAAGCATTTCCAATAACAGCGATGTTTAGATAAACACACAACAACCTATCAAAGTCCAGTGCCGGTAAGGAGCTCTCCAGACTTAGATCCGACTGAAGGTTTACGAGATAGAAGCCACTGGGACCTAGATCAGAGATCCAGCAGGGAGGACTGGCAAAGGAAGCCCGCTCTGTAACTTCCACCCAGGCTACGTCACCATAAAACATTTTAGCATGTCAGCTATAGCTAGCCTGGCTCTGACATCATTTCCTCTTCGGCTCTGTTTGTGCATAAGGGGGGCCATCAGAGGGCAGACCGGATGGATCAGGATCCCATCATTAAAAACAGGACATTCACAATGATTGGATGAGGTATTTCCAGGATTGTGAATTTCAAAGACAATTTAAATTATGGATTTTTTGAAAAACGTTTAATTTATTGGTTGCTATCAGCATGTTAACTCATTTGCTGCCAGCCATTTCCTGATCGGTTAAGTCCTTCGCTGCAGCGTTTCTCACTGTTTTTGCTGCCTTTTTTTAGAGTCACGGAACGTTGCGCGCTAGGATGATGCCGACGCCAAACAAAGCGGAGACTCACCTCTTACATCAGGAAGAATCCGCGGGTTTCAAGCGTTATCCGTTCTATCATAATCCATTGTTGAATTGTGGTCGGCAGAAGCTTTTCCGGTTTATGCCTCACTCTTTTTACAGCAGCGGCCCAAAACGATCTCCTAACACATGGATGTTCTGCTTCCTGATCATGTGACGTGTGACGTATGCAGATTAAGATCGGCTTTAGAGCTGAGATGTTTGTTCTCACGGTGCGGGGGCTCGTCCGACGCCCAGTAAGAATATGAAGTCATCAGCATCCATATACGGATGGTCAGGGAGAAGTCCATGAACACGAGGCCGGATGGAAAACCTACTCAAGAGAAATCAGGTCAGACTAACTGGTGTACGGGACACAATCTCAAAGATGGGTCAAGAAATGAAGCAGATCTTTTTTCAGGTGATATTTAAAACATCTGGATGCGGGAGCAGGAACATGCTCGTAGATTTACACCAAAGGACGGGCAGGAAGTCTGAGCAAAGAGCTGAAAGGGGAGAAAAGCTCAGAAAAGCTTTGATTCGGATCATTTCCATCCTGTACTATAAACTCATGAGAGTCGAGCTTCTTCTATCTCGTTGTTGAGTGAATTCTCTGGTGTTGAACTTTTGCTTTTTCCACAGCAGGAAACAAAAATGTGAGGATAATAAGAAGCTGGTGGGCTGAGTTTACAGGCTGATGGGTGTCAGTTCTTGTTACCGATGTTATTCGTCAAACATGAGAGCAGTTAGTCAGCAGACAAGCCATCAGGCTTTAAACAGCTCACCTCTTGTTGTTTATTTGTCTTCATGCAGAAAAATGAGTTTTTTATTTTAGAAAAGACTCAAATGCCACCTCCATCCCGACTTATAATTATTCTGAAACATGAAGCATAATAAAGTCTGTCTTAATCAGCAGATGTAAAAGCACCGACCTTCCTTCCAGAAACACTTCTCATGCAGATCAGCTGATTCTCAGATATGTTCTAACAAAGTTGCTGAAACAAGGCTGATAAGATCAAGTCATTTTAAACATTAAAACACTAATTTATGCACCAGGCAGCACAGAGATGAATAAAGATGCCGCGGGGCAAGGTGGGATGGAGCTTCTCTGTCTTTGAAGTATTAAAACAGTTTGGGCTGAATTTTAAAAGCAGCTGTTGGTATTTATTAACAAGCTGAGCGCATGAATAGTAACACTATAAGATAAATAAACAATAACTCACACATGGAGCTCCTGACATGATGAAGTAAAATGAAGAGATAAACTTTCGTCATGTCATCGTCGGACGCTCGTTTCATCATGAGATGATGTGATGATTAGATCAGTGAAAAACAGATCTGGTGGTTTATTTTTCTCCTTCATCTCAGATGATTCCTGTTTTAATCAGCCTCATTTAGGGACCTTAGAATTAATAAAAGAGTGAAGCATCACCTGCCGCCATGTTCTGAATAAGAGTTTAAACTAAGATCAAAACGATGGGGCTGTTCTTGTTTTGATTCAATCCTGTTTCGAAAAACCTCTCTCTCTCTCTCTCTCTCTCTCTCTCTCTCTCTCTCTCTCTCTCTCTCTCTCTCTCTCTCTCTCTCTCTCTCTCTCTCTCTCTGTCTCTCTCTCTCTCTCTCTCTCTCTCTCTCTCTCTCTCTCTCTCTCTCTCTCTCTCTCTCTCTCTCTCTCTCTCTCTGTCTTTCTAGTCAAATAAGGATTAACTATGGTCCAAATCAATGAAGCATCCTCATTATTGGGTCATAGCCATTAACAGATATTAATCCTGGACGTAGGACCGCCCACTCACTCTTTTCTCTATGATGCCAAATCGAGGTGGATCCTATCACCGCCATCTTGGCTGTCATGTCTCATTATGGCCACACAATTCAAAAATGAAAAAAGAAGTGGAGCTGAGAGTGGGGTTGAGGGTGGGAGGAAACGGACCAATGTAGCTACTAGCTAACTGAGCTAACAGCAGATGCTAAGACAGAGCTAGGAGCTAATCTTGACTATTCAGGTGCCCCGTTTACCCGGGCAGCTACACGGCCATCTGGCCTCCAGGTGAGGTCACAGCCGCCTAGAAGGCAGAGGTTAGCAGAGTTGCTCAATCGCGGTTTTCTGGCCAAAAGTGCCATCCAAAGTCCTTTAGCTTTGGTTAGCTCAGTTAGCTCGTAGCTACATTGGCTTAGAGTTTGTTGAGAGACAATCATCTGCCCCCACCTGCACAGCCCCGCTCTCAGCTCCATTTTGGTATTTTCCACAGGTGACGAGACGAGGGACTCGGCCAAGATGGTGGTGGTGAAAACTGCTTGCTGAGCTTCAGTTCAGTAGCCTGGCAAGCCAGACTAAATAAATGTGATTATTTAGTCTGGCCACGCTCCATTGACGGCTCTCGGTTGTGGGGCGGGTTCTACCGTTGTCTTTCAAATGATCTCCACATTCCACTGGACAATGAATGTGACAAACTCTTGTTTCACTCTGTTGCATCATCCCACCCACCAGGCATATAGAGTGCCCTGATTGGCCCACAAAGCGGATAAAGCTCTGTGATTTGTTCACTAAGCAGATAGAGCACTATGATTGGCCCACCATTATGGACCAATCACAGCTCTTTATGTGTTTGAAACCCCTCTAGAGAGCTGTGATTGGCTAGCCAGAGTCCTGGTAGGAGCTGCTGAGGTTCCAATAGAGCTCCGGGAGTTGACGTCACTTCTCCCGGCATGCAACAGTTCAAATCGAAACGGCTCCATATTGGCAGGCAGAAGCCGGCAGCTGGACTATTTGTTATTGTCAGAAAACTCAATCAAACGGGAAATATGGTAGACTCCTGTTGTGCCCCAGGATGCAGAACAGACGCGGACGACATAAGGAATGAGTCATCTACAGGATTCCCCAAGATCCGGAGCGCCGCAAACATTGGATCATTATAATAAAAAGCGCTAGTGACCGGGCGAAAATGAAGCTGTGGGATCCCGAGAGTAAAGGTTTTCGCTTATGCAGCGACCACTTCATATCAGGTACTTAAACCAACGTTTCCTCAACTGTGTGTGGTATTTATTTTAAATGCTTTTATTACGATTCTTAGTGGGCTTCCTAAACTTATTTTGGCGTGGCTTTTTCTGTCTTATTACTCATAGCAACAAGTAAACATCACGTAAAACGTTGCCTCGTGATTTCTGCGTGCTGCCGTTTACGTGTTTTATGATGACAGCAATTAACCGGCTAAGCTGTATTTCATTTTTAAGCAATGGTTGATCAATTGTCAGATCACACATAAAAAGCACTTTGGATTGCTATTATCTGTCTCACCGAGACTACTTACGTGTAAATCTGTTATTTGTCCGTCCATCCATCCATTTTCATCCGCGTATCTGGAATCGGGTTGCGGGGAAAGTAGCGTGACTTCCCTCTCCCCAGCCGCCGGAGCCAGCTCCTCCGGGTAAATCCCAAGGGGTTCCCCCGGCCAGGTCCGGTGTTGTGCCGGTAAGAAGTCCGCTCCGACAGCTTCTGGCGTTTTTAAAAAGTATCCCAGGGGCACGGTAAGGGTCGGAGATGTTTAGTCTATTTAATTTCTGACTATATAAAACGATTTCTTCTGTTTTAAAGTGTGAAGTAAACTCCGACGAAGTAAAATCCAAGCGGATTCCGTTCATGTTCATGGTTACATCTGTGTTTGCCAAAATGGCATCCACTAACTGAGAGTCACGTGGGGTCCGGAGCTCTATAGAGCATGCCTAGACCAAACTTTGCAAAGCAAGAATTTGGTCTAGTTCACTAGGCTATCAGTTCAGCGCTTCAGAAACCTACGTGTGACGGTGCGGAGGGTTTGTCTGTGGCCGTGACTGAAGCAGCAAGACCCAGAATTCAACAGCCAAACTGAGGTTCCTCTGGTACTGTGTCCATTATGGGACATCCTCAGGATACTAGCGGTTTGGGAGCTAAAATCTATGAAATGATCTGAACATTTGGACATAATAAAAAAAATAATTCAAATGTATTTATAACAGTTTAGATCTTTTTTCTATGTGAGCTGAATGTTTTACAGCTGGGAAAGTAAAAGTCGTGCTTAATGGGTTATTTTTCCTGCTTTGACGCAGTGAATCTCATTAGAAGTTTGTCTCTAAGTTCTTCTCCTTAACGAAGCCATGAGACTCCAGGTTTGGAGGTTCACACAGCTATGCTAATTGGTCTCCACCCAGCTCTTTCTCCCATTAGCGAGTGTCTGCTATGGTGAAGTGCTCCTTCTTTTAAACCCAGGGAAGATGTTGCTTTAAAAGCAGTCTGATGGACAGAAGATCCTTTAGAGGAGGCAGCAGGAAAGTGAAAAGAGCTGCAGTGAAAATTGTCGGATATGTGAGCCATGATTGCTGTGATCTGTCGGAGAGCAGGTGCTAAAAACGGGACATTATGTGATTTAACTTTTAGAGGAAAGTGAAGATTACTTGAAAGCAGCAGAATCACTGCAGGGAACGGGAGATAGGCAGCCTGCTTATTTATAAAGTCAAAACATTCAAGGCTTTTTGCTGAATTTTCTGATTCTGCAAAAAATACTTCAGAAAGTCTATCACTAGCATTATTATTATTATTATTATTAGTAGTAGTAGTAGTAGTAGTAGTAGTAGTAGTAGTAGTATTAATAATTACAATTATTATCATTAATATCATCATTATTATTGCTGTTGTTAAATATTATTATTATTATTAAATATTATAATAATTATCATTATCATCACCAACAGTATCATTATTAATATTGTTGTTGTTACATATTATTCATCAATATTATAATAAAATATGTCATTTTTACTATCATTATTATTATTATTATTATTATTATTATTATTATTATTATTATTATTATTATTATTATTATTATTATGAAGTGCAGTGGGACCCAAAGCAGGTTGCTTTTGCGGGGCGAATCGAACTGATTTCCACGCCTGTGAGCTGGTTTGTTTTCTACAAATCGTATAATCTCTAATCTCAAACATATTTCTGTCAAAATGCTAGAATCAAGCCTGATAAACCAACATTGGGAAAAGGAGGATGGATCATTTAAATGAGGAAAAATGTAAACTTTTATGTTTGTTGCTTGTTTGAATCATCTTTAGAAGAACGTGAGATTCTTTCAGCTCTTCAGTCATTGTTTGTCTTTTCTAAGTCAAGCAGCACTTTTAGTAACTCAGAGTTTATATAAGCTAACCTGTGGATGTTTAACTCAGATAATCTCTAAAGGTGGTGAAGTGGTGGAAAGTGAAAAAGAAAAAAAAATTGATTGGTTTTCATATTGGTGCCGAACATAAATGGAAAGAGTGTTTTTTCTACAAATGTTTGAGTCTGTGCAGAAAAATCAGACCAAATGAAATCAACGGCAAAAGGAGGAAAACATAACAACCAAAGAAGTGGAGAAGAAAAGCCTCATTCAGACGCTGAAGGTCTGCTCTAAAACCCACACGGACCTTGGGAGGCTGCAGACACAACTGCTGCTAATGCAATGACACGCAGCCTCAATCCTCACGTGGAGAATTTACTGAGATTAAAATCCTCCTCAGATACAAACGGTCATTTTTAAAAGGAGATACATTTTCAGATTATTACCATATTTTTATTTTTTATAGTCACACTCCAACAAAACCTTCTCTTACTTTCTGAGGAAGCTGTTTAGACCCTCAGCTGAAAGAAGCTTTAATGGTTTCCACCATTTCCTTCAGGCTCAGGAAGCCTGCTGAGAGGCAACGGCGCCCACTGCTCATGAAGGAAGAAGATGATTTTATGCTTTTGGTTTAAAAAGATGAATAGATTGTTTTTGCCACCATTTGAATATGATTGTTGCTTTTGGTCCAAATCTGAAGCTTCACCTTCTGAACTCGACGGGAAAATGACCCACAGCAGGACTAAAAACACCAAGAATGGATCCGGTGTCGGTACAGGATCTGCTCGGGTGCCAGATCGGCTCGGGGTCCTTCGACTGCCGATGACATCAAAGTAGTTGATTGGCTGAACATGAAGCTTACGGAAGTTACGTTATCATGTTGCGTTGGACCAGATCAATTTTTCCTGTTGGAAAGATGGACAACTTTTACAAAGAAATCCATCGTTACCTTTTAAAAGGGACTTATCACAGCCTTACCATCGCCTCTAAACATCCTAAGAGCAGAAAGGCCACCATTCAAAAGGCATTGAAACATTACATAATTAATAGTAAGTGTGATTGTGACCTAATGTTGATTTTTAACGACTCTTTGAAAATACACTTTTAGCATAGAGCTGCATATATATTAGGGCTGAACGATTAATTGCATGTGCAATTAAATTGCAATGTGACAAAAGGAGATTTTCTAACCACAAAGGCTACAATTTGACTGGCAGCGAATAGTAAGCGCAATGCTAATATACATGGAAAAACCCATAGGAATGTTAATGCTAATATTACCGATTACATTTTTACAAATTATGAATTAGAAACGTGCCAAATGATTAAATTTGGAGTCTAATAATAGGATATGAACATCTCAGTTGTAAATAAAATAAAATTATACAAAGCCTGTTTTTGTTGTAGCTCCACTTCCTGCATCTCATCTCCGACTAACACTGGGGACACCCCGGCCGCCAAAGCGCCGGTAGGCAAAGCGCTCATGAAATTTGTCCGCTGCTCGCTGCTCCTCATTTCAGACCAGACGTTTGTTTCTCCGCTCTGGTCGAAGCGCGCCTCGTAGTTTTTCTTTTAACCACTTGGTGTCCTCCATTTCCTCTCTGCCTTTACTCTGCTCTTTTCCTCTACACCCCCCTCCCCCTTGCAGTTTGTGTGTGTTTGTCCGCACGTGTGTGTGAACCTACGGTGTGAACCAGTTGTTAATAGCTGGCCTACGACTTTCTGCCTCAAAGACACCCAAAACCACACCCCCTTCACGTGGTCACACACACACAAATTCGCTCTGTGTGTGTGTGTGTGTGAGTGTGTGTGTGTGAGTGTGTGTGTGTGTGTGTGTGTGTGTGTGTGTGTGTGTGTGTGTGTGTGTGTGTGTGTGTGTGTTCGTGTGGTTTTTATGCAATGTCTGTTTACGAACACATTTGACTATCGCAGAATTGTATTTTGAAATGCTTTATTTTGTTAAATTTACCAGCCTGCCTCTTATGTCTAGGTTTGACTTCCTGCCAGAATTGACGCGGTTCACCCGCGGCTCGCGAAAAAAATAGAGCAGATGCCGAAACGATTGCTGCATGGCACGGGCTGGAGCGCTTCGGCAGCCCATGTGGTCTATAGTAGGGATTCCCTGAGCTGCCGCTAGGCGGTGCACGAGGTGAGAAGTGTAATGGCTGCGGAGCTCAGAGAAGTCTGTAATATGTCACCATTAGCGTAGGCAGAAACTCATTTCTGGGTGGGCCGAAGAAAATGTAAGTGGGCCCAATACATGTAATTGAAAACAAGTATATTTTGCGCGTGCGCACGCGTGTGTGTGTCCTCCGTATGTGCCCTAGCTTAGAGGGCTGCATCGGGATTGGGACCCAACACAAATCTTGTGGGGCGGGCGGTGTGAACTTTGCTGCGGGCGGGAACG
This sequence comes from Nothobranchius furzeri, assembly GCF_043380555.1. Lineage (NCBI taxonomy): Eukaryota > Metazoa > Chordata > Actinopteri > Cyprinodontiformes > Nothobranchiidae > Nothobranchius > Nothobranchius furzeri. The sequence goes on along the minus strand of NC_091750.1, from coordinate 72,452,749 downwards.
GTTGGCTAAAAGAAACAGTGCGGGATCGGGATGAGTATTATGGAGTCGGCAACTGATGTACGTAAGGTGCACAGCGAGCTGAAGATGTGGAGAGGGGCTTGGAGCGTGTCGCAGAACCAGAGCGCATGCGGGAAGGTTCCTCCCACTGAAGCGAGTGTTTTCCAAACCCTGTCTCTCAGAGAGACTTGTCACTTAGAAAATGTTCCCTGATTATGAAACTTTGGCTGAATAGCGCTTGTTCCTGTCTCCAATGTGGCGACGCATCCCTGAGCCTGATGATTATTTATGAACATTGTAATAGGACAGTGAAAAGAGTTTATTAAAAATGATTCTTTTAAATCTTGAAGTGTCCTTCGTCTTGCGGATGGAACAGCAGTCAGATAAAAGGCAGTCAGATTAAAGATGGTTTACAGCAGATTTGTGTCTCCTGTGATGGATAATGTGTAGATAGAAGTACAGCCAGGACAGCTCGACCCAGCTGAGGAAGTGTGACCTTTGGGTCACAAATGAGGCCATTCATGTTGCTACAGAGGACACACAGATAATGTTAATAACTTTTTATACACTTCATTTAAGCTAATATTCATTGTCAACTCTGAATCAGCTCAGGTGGCAGAAGACTTCTTCTGAGAATCAAACCCGACTAACAAGGCGTTCAGGTTAAATAGGAGCTAATTTACTTGAAGGGCTCTCGGTTAATGTTTCACGCTTCCCGCTCCAGTTTTTCCCACACCTCTTTATACAAATCGGAGTTAAATGACATTTCTTCTAAAAGTGTTATGAGATGCACAGGCTCATCAGCGCCGATGATAAATCCTAATGTCAAACACTTAATATGCTGATGTGTTTGGAAAAAGCCCTGGGATAGCAGACAGGGCCTTGTGTGTTCCTGCCAAAGACTCCTGACTTTGATATCGGCCTTCCTCTCTGTCTTTGTCTCATCAGCCTCCGTGATATCAGCTAATTTTCTTATCACCACAGCAGCCCGGTTTCATCAGAGCATCAGCGTGGTGCTGTTCGTTTCTTTAATGCTTGAGTAAAATGCTGCAGAATACCTGATTCACTCATTAAAAATGAGCCGAGGCCTGAGATGTTTCAGCCAAACATCGGTCGTTATTCTAATGATTAGGAAACGTGTCTGGACAGGAAGATTGTCGCTGAACGAACTCGCGAGTTTTTCTTTACTGAAAAATAAAACATGCTTTTATTATTTTTTATTGTTGTTTAATCAGACTGATAGGATGGTGTTTACTAGTCATTGGCTGTAAAACGTTTGTTACCATTAAAGCATGAGCACCCTCTAGGGGCCCACAGACCAGCTGTTTCTAATTTACATGTTCAGTTCTTTAGACCAGTGCTTCTCAGTTAGTGGGGCATGCCCTCTGGGTGGTGTGTGCCCTCTGGGTGGGGCGTGCCCTCTGGGTGGTGTGTGCCCTCTGGGTGGGGCATGTCCCCTGGGTAGTGTGTGCCCTCTGGGTGGGACGTGCCCTCTGGGTGGGGCGTGCCCTCTGGATCGGGTGTGCCCTCTGGGTGGGACGTGCCCTCTGGATCGGGTGTGCCCTCTGGATCGGGTGTGCCCTCTGGGTGGGACGTGCCCTCTGGATCGGGTGTGCCCTCTGGGTGGGACGTGCCCTCTGGATCGGGTGTGCCCTCTGGGTGGGACGTGCCCTCTGGATCGGGTGTGCCCTCTGGGCGGGGCGTGCCCTCTTAGTAGAGTGTGGTGAGGTGGCAGGTGTGGACATGAGAGGCAGAAAGACTAATGAGTCCCTCTTTTCATGCTTGAACGCTAAACCAGACTTGAGACACTAGGTGGCAGCAGTGCTCTGATAAATTAACCCTTTGATGCATGAATTATGAAATCTTCAACCATGATTTTTTAAACATTTTTTTCATTCATCTTTAGGTGTGAATGAAACAAATTTCAGCAAATATTATTTGTAATATTTTGTTAATTTACAAATAATTTATTACATGTCCAACTCAGTGGACAGCGTGCATTCTGAACATGAAATATGTTGGCTTGACTTACTGAAGTCCAAATGGAGGGGCTCAAATGCAATAAAGTCTTCAACAGCTGTGCTTAATAGCAAAAATAAATAAATAACAATTTTGAGTACCTGTCCAGTGTAGTGACCATTATGCATCAAAGGGTTAACAGGCTGCCTGATAATCACAGTAGGAGAAGCAGCCTATAAAGTCAGACACACCCGTGCTCAGAGCTGATTGAGGAAACGATGGAGACACCAGAGCAAGTGATGGTGCGACAGGTAGAGACCAGAAAACATGGCAAAGCCCACATAAGCTCAGCTTATCTGTGAAAATGGTCAGAAATGAGAAAAAGCCCCAGTGGCTGGTAAAGAAAGTGCTTCAAATCCCACTTTTGTTAGGGAGACTCACTGGCATAGACAAATATATAAGGGTGTTAGGTACCTAAAGAAGTATTTACAGAGGTACTTAGAGGGAATGAGTACCCCCAAAAGTACTTTAAAAATACCAAAATACATGCTCTGTAATTATCCTTGTAATGCTTCTGTAGCGTGATGAAGGTTCTCTGATTTGTGGCAAAGGTCACATTTGCCCAGCTGGGTCAAGCTGGGTCAAATTGTACTTTTTCAATCCACAGATTAACCCAAGGAGCCACGATGTCTGCTCAAGATCACAACATCATATCTGCTGTTCCAACGCCATGAAGGACACCAAGTCACGATGACAATAATTAGATTAATAATTAATAAACTCATTGATTTTATTACTGTTTAATATAATCATCATAACATGATCACTTGGTTAATATAAAGGTATTTTAAATACATGAAATGGATTATTATGCTTTGGGTATAATAATAATTATTATTATAATGATTAAAGATGTGTTTAGCAACAAGATAAAGTTCACCCTATTCAGCTAACACAGAATTCAGATAAACAATAACTGCATCACATGTTTTTGACGCATGTTCAAGCTTTCTTCCGGAGAGAGTGGGAGTGGTCTGAGAGCTTTTGGTAATACTGTAACCATCACAGATTCAAGTCCAGTTCTTGAACCAACACCACGAGGAAAGGGGAATGGCCGTCTCCTAACCTCCACCTGCTGTTCTAGTCATGCTGACCAGAATAGCCAAAGAATAAACGTAACTGTAAACCAGCTAACGAAGACTCTACCAGTCATTGATTTCTGAAGTTAAATTAAAGACGAGAACATTCATCTGCCAAACGCTTCATACACCGTGTACCCAGGACAACTCTGGACCAGACGATCGGACACTTGCATCTCCTCTACCAGCCGGGGTGTCATCTTGGATGAGTCACCATCCTTCTGATCTCCGGATCCACAAGAGGGTCCTGTTTGGGTGAGGTAGAGCACGAGGATGCGTTTGATGCTATTTCTCTCAAAATAACTCAGTTATCTGCAAAACATCATTTCCACCCAGAACGCTTTCATTCTCTCTGAAATAAACCTTCTGAGAACTTCATTCATGCATCCAAAACCCATCATTCTCATTTTAGCTCCATTCAGACACAGGTTTGCTTTTAAACAAGTTTAATATCAAAACTGTTAAAGATTGTCATTAAAATTGCCATCCATGAATTGTCATTTTATAATTGTCGTTTCAAATCTTTCAGTTTAAAATTGTTAGTAATAAAACTTCTTCATTTTTAAACTTGCCTCATTATTGAAACGAAACACAGAAAAGGTATGATATTTCTGGTTATATGAAAGCAAAGATCCTAGCTTCTGATTTAAAATAACTTTTGCTATTAAATATAATTATCTAAATTAAACATTAATCATTGGATTAATATGAGACCAAACAGGTTGGTGTATGAACTTAGATCGATATAAGTATCCAGGATATTTATACATGATCTAAACCTCATGGGTTTAGGGTTTCTCCTATGTATGTTTTATTGCAGAGTTTGCATGGGATTTCGTAAATGACTCCACATTTAAGCCCAGCTGATATTTTGTCTTTTGGGTGCACTAGTCTGTTTCTAACTAAACAGCAAACAAAAACAGAAAGAAAAGAGCAACCTAAGCAAAGAACCAGAAACCCAGAAAGACAAGAACCAAAATCAGTGATAACCCTACCATTGTCACACCCTGTCCTGTCTCTCCATTTGGTTCAGCCTGTGTCCCTGTTGATTGCTCCCACCTGCCTCTTGTTTCCCAATCACCCAAGCTCCCAGCCCTCCTGTATTTAAACCCCTCCAGTCCTTTGTCTCTTGTTGCTTCATTGTTTCCATGTCCTGCGTGCGTGAATCATTAAAACCCTTTCAGTTGTCCAGTTTGTCTGCCTGCCTGCTTTCTCCCCTGCATTTGGATCCTCACCTCCGCTCCACTCACCAGCGCACCCTGACAGAATGAAGCAACCCATTGAAGGATCCAGCAGGGAGATTCTCCCGAGGGAGTACCTGCTCCAGTGGCACGCTCCAAGCCACCACCCGGCTTCTCCAGCTCCAGCTCCGCCTCGCCGCGGACGACGGCGCCGGCGTGCACCCTCGGCCTTCCTCTCCACCCTCCCAGCGCCTGATGAGAGACCGGATCGAGAGACGCGTTCGGATCACTCCAGTTACGTGGGCACCCGTCTGGCTGTGTGCTCCCCCGGCGTTGGTCCACGGCATGGGGAGAGACGCCGGGCTCCCCCGCAGTCCTGTGTTCCGGGACGGAGCTGTGTGCCCGCCGCTGCTCCTGCTCTGCGCACCAGTTTGGACAAGCCCCCGGCCAGACCAGCAGTTCCAGCTCCGAACCAATCGGCGCCTCCGTCATCTGCAGAGGGAGGAGCGTTGGCCGCAGCCCAGCTGACTGAGCTCATCAGTCTCCAGGTGGAGCTTGGCCGGTTCCACCAGCTCATCAGCTTCCAGGAATCCCGCCTGGACGCTCTATCCTCCTCATCTCAGGACCAGACGAGCGAGCCCGGTGTTCACCCAGCGGAGCTCGCCGATCTCCGGGCTAAGCTGGCCCAGCTCCATTGGACCCTCAGCCTTAAGGAGCGTCAGCTGGACGGTCTGTCCTCCCTGCTTTCACAGTTCTCAGCACCACCTGCTCTGTCGCAGCCAGCTCCAGCAGTGGCCCCGGTGGACGCTCCGCATCCAGTTCCAGCGGTGGTCCCGGAGGTCGCACCGCATCTGGTCCAGCCTGGCCAGGCAGCTCCTCCTGCAGCAGCTCTGCCTCCAGCCCAGAAGCTGATGATACCGGTCCGGAAGCAGGCGGTCCCGGCCCAGAAGCAGATGGTTCCGGTTCCGGCCCAGAAGCAGACGGTTCAGACCCCGAAGCAGATGGTTCCGGTTCCGGACCAGAGGTTGACGGTCCAGGGGTCAACGGTCCAGGGGTCAACGGTCCAGGGGTTGACGGTTCGGAAGTCGCCTGTCCAGAAGTCGACGCCCGTTCCTGTCCAGAAGTCGACGCCCGTTCCTGTCCAGAAGTCGACGCCCGTTCCTGTCCAGAAGTCGACGCCCGTTCCTGTCCAGAAGTCGACGCCCGTGCCTGTCCAGAAGTCGACGCCCGTGCCTGTCCAGAAGTCGACGCCCGTGCCTGTCCAGAAGTCGACGCCCGTGCCTGTCCAGAAGTCGACGCCCGTGCCTGTCCAGAAGTCGACGCCCGTGCCTGTCCAGAAGTCGACGCCCGTGCCTGTCCTGAAGTCGACGCCCGTTCCTGTCCTGATGATGTCACCTCCAATCCTGAAGTTGGCTCATCTGATGACGTCGCCTTCAATCCTGAAGTTGGCTCATCTGATGACGTCGCCTTCAATCCTGAAGTTGGCTCGTCTGATGACATCGCCTCCAATCCTGAAGTCGGCTCGTCTGATGACGTCTCCTCTGAAGTCGGCTCGTCTGATGACGTCTCCTCTGAAGTCGGCTCGTCTGACGACGTCTCCTCTGAAGTCGGCTCGTCTGACGACGTCTCCTCTGAAGTCGGCTCGTCTGACGACGTCACCTCCCAAGTCTGCTGGTCCGACGACGTCGCCTCCCAAGTCTGCTGGTCCGACGACGTCGCCTCCCAAGTCTGCTGGTCCGACGACGTCGCCTCCCAAGTCTGCTGGTCCGACGACGTCGCCTCCCAAGTCTGCTGGTCCGACGACGTCACCTCCCAAGTCTGCTGGTCCGACGACGTCGCCTCCCAAGTCGGCTCGTCTGACGACGTCGCCTCCCAAGTCGGCTCGTCTGACGACGTCGCCTCCCAAGTCGGCTCGTCCGATGACGTCGCCTCCTCCTCCGAAGTCGGCTCGTCTGAAGTTGCCTCGTCTGAGGATGCTCTCTCCAGTCCAGAGGTCGACGCTCTCTCCTGTCCAGAGGTCGACGCTCTCTCCTGTCCAGAGGTCGACGCTCTCTCCTGTCCAGAGGTCGACGCTCTCTCCTGTCCAGAGGTCGACGCTCTCTCCTGTCCAGAGGCCGACGCTCTCTCCTGTCCAGAGGTCGACGCTCTCTCCTGTCCAGAGGTCGACGCTCTCTCCTATCCAGAGGTCGACACTCTCTCCTGTCCAGAGGTCGGCGCTCCCTCTATTCTGACGTCTCCACCGTCTCCAGTGCCAACGGTGGTTCTGGAGGTCATACCGTATCCGGTCCAGCTCTTCTACAAGTCTCCGGTCCAGCCCGTCCAAGGGGCTTTGTCCCCGGTCCAGCCTGCAGAGACTATGTCCCCGGCCCAGCCTGCAGAGACTCTGTCCCCGGCCCAGCCTGCAGAGACTCTGTCCCCGGCCCAGCCTGCAGAGACTCTGTCCCCAGCCCAGTCTACAGAGCTCCTCTGCCATAGACGCCGGCCCCCAGGAGCCCGTCGTCGCCTCCTCCTCTGCCCCAGGCGCCGGCCCCCAGGAGCCCATCGTCGCCTCCTCCTCTGCCCCAGGCGCAGGCCCCCAAGAGCCCGTCGTCGCCTCCTCCTCTGCCCCAGGCGCAGGCCCCCAAGAGCCCGTTGTCGCCTCCTCCTCTGCCCCAGGCGCAGGCCCCCAAGAGCCCGTTGTCGTCATTGCCTCCTCTGCCCTGGGTGCAGGCCCCCGGACTCTGCTGGTCCCTGCCTCCTGATCATCGGGCCCTCTGTCCCTCTCGGCCCTCCTCCGGCCCTGTTCTGTGTTCCTGTGGGCTTCTGGAAGCCGCCCTTTGAGGGGGGGGGGGGGTACTGTCACACCCTGTCCTGTCTCTCCATTTGGTTCAGCCTGTGTCCCTGTTGATTGCTCCCACCTGCCTCTTGTTTCCCAATCACCCAAGCTCCCAGCCCTCCTGTATTTAAACCCCTCCAGTCCTTTGTCTCTTGTTGCTTCATTGTTTCCATGTCCTGCGTGCGTGAATCATTAAAACTCTTTCAGTTGTCCAGTTTGTCTGCCTGCCTGCTTTCTCCCCTGCATTTGGATCCTCACCTCCGCTCCACTCACCAGCGCACCCTGACAGCCATACATCAGAGGCATAACAGAAAAAATACGAGCAACAATGAAAAAACCAGTGGCGGCTGGCCAGTAGAGGGCGCCGCCCTCCCAGTTTTCCCCAGTGTTTTTAATTTTTATTTAAAAAAATAAATAAATAAGATTAACAATAATCACATATTCTAAGTTAATTGTGTGTTTTGTAACAAAAACAAATCATATATGATTATTAACTATTGCTAATCTTATTTATTTATTTTTTTAAATAAAAATTAAAAACACTGTAAACACTGCACTGCAGTGCACTGCAACACTGTAAACACTGCAATATATATATATTGGTCAGAAGCTCTCTGCCGAGCTGTGGAGCCGACAGAAAGGCTGTGGGCTGTGTTTCAATCGCCCAAACAGCACGAAAGCAGACCGCCAATTGCTGACAAGAAAATCAAACGGTAGGAATGGGAATGTATCCAATCAGCATCGACGTTGTTTCAGAAGCATGATGGGCGATAGAGCTACCGCCAAAGGCTTTCGTTGCTGTTCGGTAGAACTCGGAGAGTCTCGACTACTCCAGCACGTTTTTGGTCGTTACGGTCGTGGTCGTGACGCAGATGGACGCCAGTGATACAACCAGCATGGATACTGGATCTCAGCAGCCACTGAATTCAGTTTGGTCTCTTCTCCACTATCCGTTTGAGAGGAGAACTATGGTGGAAAAACTTAATGTCAAAGAGCTTGGACCAGATCAGCCCGACGTAAAGATAAGCCAGCAGGAGGAGGAGAGAGGTAAACTACACACCAGGCTTCTGGGAAGGCTTGGCTAGCTGGATGCAATCATGCTAATGCGTTATTTTGCTTTCCGTGTTTGTTATTCAAAACGACTGCGACAGATGAGGCATGTATTTAGTCAGGAGTTACGGACATGAAACATTTTTCTGAGAAGGTGAAGAAACATGAGTTATCCCGGGCACACATGGACAACACGGTGAAGCTAGCTATGCTAGGCAGAGCTAACATTGCCATGCAGCTAGAGACGAGGGACACAGGCTTGCAGTGAAGAAACACAATGAAGAAGTGGATCAGAACCAGCACATTTTGTCCAAGAGAGAGATGTCAACACAGTGTATGAGCACAAGGATGACCTCCTCAGATTTTTCCAGATGATCAGAGACTCGGATGACTTTGATCCGGTCACTGAGAGAGAGGCAGGAGGCTTTGTGAGAGTGCTGGAGGAAGAAGATTTCGGCTTTCTGCTGGCATTGTGTCACAAGATCATGCCACATGTGGACATGCTGTTCAACCAGCTGCAGAAGAGGAACATTGACTCTGTCTCCATCACAGGGGTCATCCAGAGCTTCACCAACAGTATGCAAAAGATCAGGTACATACTCGTCGTCTTCCTCCGCTTATCCGGGTCCGGGTCGCGGGGGCGGCATCCCAACTAGGGAGCTTCAGGCCGTCCTCTCCCCGGCCTTGTCCACCAGCTCCTCCGGCAGGACCCCAAGGCATTCCCGGACCAGATTGGAGATGTAACCTCTCCAACGTGTCCTGGGTCGACCCGGGGGCCTTCTGCCGGCAGGACATGCCCGAAACACCTCCCCGGGGAGGCGTCCAGGAGGCATCCTGACCAGATGCCCAAACCACCTCAACTGGCTCCTTTCGATCCGGAGGAGCAGCGGTTCTACTCCGAGTCCCTCCCGAATGTCCGAGCTCCTCACCCTATCTCTAAGGCTGAGCCCGGCCACCCTACGGAGGAAACTCATTTCGGCCGCTTGTATCCGCGATCTCGTTCTTTCGGTCATTACCCAAAGCTCATGACCATAGGTGAGGATTGGGACGTAGATCGACCGGTAAATCGAGAGCCTGGCTTTCTGGCTCAGCTCCCTCTTCCCCACGACAGGTTGGCTCAGCGTCCGCATCACTGCAGACGCCAAACCAATCCGCCTGTCGATCTCCCGATCCCTCCTACCCTCACTCGTGAACAAGACCCCGAGATACTTAAACTCGTCCACTTGAGGTAGGACCTCTCCCCCGACCCGGAGGTGGCAAGCCACCCTTTTCTGGTCGAGAACCATGGTCTCGGATTTGGAGGTGCTGATCCTCATCCCAGCCGCTTCACATTCGGCCGCGAACCTACCCAGCAAGAGCTGAAGGTCAGAGCTGGATGAAGCTAGGAGGACCACATCATCCGCAAAAAGCAGAGACGAGATTCTCCTGCCACCAAACTCGACACACACCACACCAGAGGATGCTCTCTCCAGTCCAGAGGTCGATGCTCTCTCCTGTCCAGAGGTCGACGCTCTCTCCAGTCCAGAGGTCGACGCTCTCTCCTGTCCAGAGGTCGACGCTCTCTCCTGTCCAGAGGTCGACGCTCTCTCCTGTCCAGAGGTCGACGCTCTCTCCTGTCCAGAGGTCGACGCTCTCTCCTGTCCAGAGGTCGACGCTCTCTCCTGTCCAGAGGTCGATGCTCTCTCCTGTCCAGAGGTCGGCGCTCCCTCTAGTCCGACGTCTCAGGTACATACTTGTTTATTTAATATTATTGTGATGAAATTCTCCAGTATGTTAGTTTCACCAACAGTAATGTGGATGTGGACCATTTATGGTCATGTTATTTTATGTGCAATTTAATGCAGTATTTTTCAACCTTGGTCCGCAAGGCAGCGTGTCAATAGTCAGACACACGTGGATTAATCCCTTTGTCCAATAATGTAAGACAGGAAATAAAAGAGCTGTGCTTAATTCAGGAAATAGTGAAGTTGTGCACAAAGCTCAGAAAGCACAAGTTTGTTTAAAAAAAATAGCACAGCCCCACCAAAAATATTTTTCACCAGCCGCCACTGGAAAAAAAACAACATAAACACACCAACAAAGCCATATACAACAGTTAGAAACAGACTAGTGCACCCAAAAGACAAAATATCAGCTGGACAAAAATGTGGAGTCGTTTACGAAATCCCATGCAAACTCTGCAATAAAACATACATAGGAGAAACCGGACGCCAACGCAACACACGAACAATAGAACATAGAAAGGAGTGTGAGAAAGAGGCAAGTAGAAAACACACAATAGCAGCAAAAGAAGAAGCAGAAAGCACAATAAAGAAGTCAGCCGTAACAAATCACTGCATAACAGAAAACCATATAATGGACTGGGATAACACACGGATCATAAACACTGAATAACAAAAATACAAAAGATGGATTAAAGAGGCAGTCGAGATAAGGAGACGTGGATGTGGGGCCATGAACAGGGACGACGGAGTTTACACGTTGGACCGCGCATGGGACTGCATCGTCGGAGAGGGGAGAGCGGGCAGCAGAGGGCGACAACGTCCTCTGCTGCCCACGGATAAACGGAGAAGGAAGTGACGCGCCACCATCAGCGTCAGCCTGAGGAAGTCTGCAGCCGCCGGCGAAACGTAGCGACAAAACAGGTAACAAAACCGTTTCTGTGTTTTATAAAAGAACGACAACATGGAATTAGAACTAATACACAACAAGAACACACCTAAGAGTTAGCCTTCTTTTTTTCAGGTTCCAGATGGTTCTTGAAATTTTGGCCAGAGTTTCAGCATGGTCAAAGGTGCTTTTAAATTCAAAAAGGAAGTTGCGCAGAGGACCCTTGAGAAAACTAGGATCTCGACTCCTTGCTTCCGCCCACTGTAAGGCGCGGCCGCGGAGCAGACATACGATGTAGGAGATCTTAATCGGGTCGCTGCTAAACATTTCAGGGAACGTTTCAAAGGTTAACATGCATTGGAGAAGAAAACCCCGCACCTGGCCGGACTCATCGCGGTATGTATCAGATGGAGAGGACTCCATGACCCAGAAGTGCAAACAAGGTGATGGACCAGCCTGGACCGGATGTTCTCGAGCGGCAGGCGGAACCGCAGGAGCGGAGGACATTGTGAGCTTGTCGTTCAATTGCCGGATCATGGTTTCGAGCTAGAACAAATGCTGGTTAGTGTTGGTCTGGTGATCGAGGAGGGTCTGGATGGAGCTTTCGTGTTGGGACAAGGTTGTGGCAAGAGCAGGCGGAAGTGATTCAGCGGGTGGGTCAGAAAGTTGGTCGGATGATTCTTGTTATGTAATTTTACCAATCCAGGATTACTTTAGGGACAGTTTAATGCATGGGGGTTATAGTACTCAATCATTCAACACCAATACCAATTATAAACAATCAATTTAGACTTTGCAAAGTGGAGAGAAAAATCATTACACACCAAGCATGAATTCAGATCGCTCTCTCATCAGACTTACATCCTCTGACAGAATTTATTGAAGCACAGAGTTGAAAACACACACACACATATCACAGTATTACGTAGACCCTAAGGCGGGAAGCTGCTCGGCTCCAGGTGCACACTGAATCAACAAAGCAGTTTCTAGACTTTTCTCATGGGAGTTTTATTGATAAAACCGACTCCCTTGGTCTGCCAGAAACAGCTCGAAGGTCACGTCCGCCCTGTAAAGGCTACAGGATGACAAGGCTACAGGATGAATCTTGCGTTTATTTAATCTTAAGGAGCACCAGATGTTTTAACAGTTAAGAAATTAAGATTTACCTAACATGCCTCCCTGTAAATGCTAGGTTCATCCCCTATAATTGACGGTGTAATAAAACAACAGTAACAAAACTATGGTAATTATGCTTGTAAATCAAACTCTAACACACAAAGAGAAGACCACAAAATATTTAGTGACCCCAAATGGCTGTAAAATATATGTAACAACCTTTAATGAAAAGAAGGCTGCAACAATAGATAGCAACCTGTAATAAATGGGTGATTATATTCTTGTTTACCATACTTTTCAGACAAGGGATTACACAACTTATAACCAGGCAAATCATGACTAGGATAAAAATAACAGGTGCAAGACATTTCAACAAGAGCTGATACCAATTACCAGTAGTCAGCCAATTCATAAAGTTCCAGGATCCTCCAGTCGATTCTTTGGATTTCAGGAAGTTGCTGGAGGGGGAACGTTAATGTACGCAGCTCTAACTGTGGCAGAGATGAGGTATCAGGCAACAAAGGGCTTGTCTGTGGACTGGAAACTGTTGTTTGAGCAAAACAATGTCCTCTTCAGGATGGTGTTGCATTCTTGTGGTTTCGAAGTGGGGAAAGATGATGCAGAAGAGTCCTTTGGGGTCGTCATAGAGAGGGGCGCGGCTTTCGTCGTTGGAGAATGGGCAGAAGGCCATAACAGGCTTAAACTCTCATTCTTCAGCTCTGATATCCTCGTAAGGATGGCCCTTCCTCTATGACCACATATGAGGAGGGGTGCAGGCGAGCCAGGCTGCAAATTCCACACCAGTTGTGTGGCAGGTACAGGTAGAGAGAGCTTCCGCACTTCCAGATGTATCCGTCTGGGGTCCCCTTTCCCATGACTGAGGGGACCGCGAGAACATGTTCATTTGTAATAAACCTCAATGCATTTCAATGCAGACAGCATTAAAAATAATCCGTCCAACCCCTCTCATTGACTGCTGTAAAGGAGCATGTGCTTAAGCCAATCTGCGGGTGGCCGCTTTAATGCAGCGCTGTTTTATTGAATCAGTCAGCTCACTCCTTGTGCAGCTTTTTATCATAGGTCTGCAATTTCAGTCTTATTACTGCCCACCTGAGACCGTG